>NC_092207.1:44178525-44231897 GCF_043381705.1 Parasteatoda tepidariorum | reverse complement strand
TATTAACACATGGAGCCGACCGGCATGTGTAGGGGCTTGGCCAAAGAATACCTAAGCCAAGTTGTTCGCCAAGTGTAGCGGTTAGGTCCTTTCCCTCTGTGTGCTCTCTGTCCTTACTGTGGGAGCAACGTTGGCCCACCTAATACGTTGCCCCTGAAAGAGTGGTCAACAAATCTGCCCTGCAGATGCCTGTATGACCTAGGTCTTTATCCAATTGGGCATTGGAGAAAAAAATATGCAACATGGAAAATAATATAATAAAGATTAATGAAAAGAGAAGAAAAAAATTATTAAAACAAAATATATTTAAAAAAAGTAAAAAAGTATTAAAAAAATATTAACGAGCCGGAAAAAAAAATAAGGAAGAGATATAATCTCGTCATCAGCTCACACGATTATATCCGCAAAAGTGAGTGCTTTCTAACATTGTATTAATATAGCCATAGAAAAATATATCAATACTATAGTGTGAGGAGCACATAAAAAATTGAAACGAAAATAGAATACATTAAGTAAAAAATGCTTACAAAATGAAACATATCAAGCAAACAGCGGAAAATAAAATGTAAAAAAATACAAAACAAAACACAAAACGTAATCTATAAAGCGAGTAGCGAATTGAAATGAATTTACACGTTGCGTAGTCTTTCAAGAAGGTTTAAAAATATTTTCGTAATAAGGTTGCCAGATTACAAAATATGAAAGCAGAAGCGCAAATAGAGTTTAGGAGCGTAAGTAGAGAGATCTCTAATGGCGCATTCTTTCTGTTGTACCGAAGCACGTTTGATTTGTTAGTTACGTTGAATTGGTCCTAAAATGGATGTGCGCAAGGTACTAATGTAATACTACCAGGGTAATAAAAAAAATAAAAGCAATATCATATATCGTCCTGGTAAATATATATGACGAGATTATATCTTTTCCTTATTTTGTTTTCCGTTTTTTTTTAATATTTTTTTAAATTTTGTTTAAATATTTTTTCTTCTCCTTTAAAAAAAACCTTAACATTTCTTTCTCCTTTATAAAAATGTTATCTTTATATTTAACTTGATATTTTAACTATTATATAGTTACACTATATTATTTTTATACACACGCACACACACACACATATATATATATATAGAGAGAGAGAAATAGATATATCACTAAGATTAATTAAAAGGAAATATCCGTAACGACGCCCGGTGGCTGAGTGGTAGCGCTTCGCGCTGCCGTGCCGCAGGTCCTTGGCTCGATCCTTGGGCCGGGCAAGGCCGACTCAGCCTTTCATCCCTTCAGTGGGTCGATAAAATGAGTACCAAGCATGCTTGGGAACTAACACTGGGGGTTCCGCGTTCGGCTGACCACCTGACCGGAACATATGCTCCTGCACCCCAGAGCCCAAGGTCAAGAAAACTGAGATGGGCACAGTCGGCCTTGGCCCTCTTAATGGGCTGTCGCGCCACTGAGTTAGTTAGTTATCCGTAACGTATTTGTTTTAGTATATTGATATAGAATAGTTTTAGAACCCTAAATAACAAAACTTACGAAAAATGTATATAAATGCATTTGTTAGCGTATTAACCAGTAAAATACCAATTTATTTTCCCTATTAATAGGAATGAATATTTTTTATAATTAACCATCTTAAATTAAGTTTCATGTCTGACAATTAAATTCGCACTCCTGCAGATATATATAATAGTTAAGTTTAGAGTTTGTTTATGGCGTATATACAGAATCTGATGTTATGGCGTAATACTTTATCTGAAATAGTTTCCGTTAAAAAGAACGGCTGAAAATGGTTATTGGGTTGGGAATATATATTTCTTGATTACGAATTTGTTATTTTATTTTGATTTAATGAGCAAGATATTTCCGAAATGCATGTCTCTTTGATAATTTTTTTCAAACACTGTTATTAGAAAATATTTTTAAAGAAAAATATTTAGTCAGTTCCTTTTGTCATTTTGCACAATTTATACAGAAAGACAATCAAAATATTAAATAAATAATGGACTATTGATCGAATCTAAATATAAATGTAGATTTCAAAATTCATTACTAGTTAGAAATATTCGAACTGTTATTATCATTTTTACGCTTCCATGGTACCCTAAGGTTCCGCGAAAGAATGAAAATATTTGAAAATATGAAAGATGAAAATATTTGAATAATACATTATTTGAAAATATGAAAAAATCTTGTGAATTTTTTACCAATAATTTCATTAATTTTTTATACTTCCCTAAATTTTAAAATTAGAACAAATCTTTTCTTAGGCCTACAAGCAATACTTCGAACCTTATGCAGGCAAAGCGGCAGGATTTTGTAATTCTCAAATTCTTCAACCAAAAAGCAGAGGCACAGTAAAATTACAATCGTCAAATGCTTATGATCCTCCTCTAATTGATCCGAATTATTTTGATGAATCTCAAGATTTAAATGATGTAATTGAAGGTAAAAATAATGTTTATATTTACATTGAGTATGCTTTGTTTCTTTAACTAATTATAATTAAATAATTAATTAAATATGCTATTAAAAATCTGATTGATCCCAATTATTTTGATGAATCTCTCTTGATTTAAGTTAGTGCAATTGAAGATAAATATAATGTTTATATTTATACCAAATATGCTTTTTTAAATCTGTTTTTAAAATTAATTATAATTAAATAACTAATCAACTCTGTTTTAAAAAGTCTAATTGATACCAATTCTTTTGATGGATCTCAAGAATNGTAAATTTTTTCTTAGGCCTACAAGCAATACTTCGAACCTTATGCAGGCAAAGCGGCAGGATTTTGTAATTCTCAAATTCTTCAACCAAAAAGCAGAGGCACAGTAAAATTACAATCGTCAAATGCTTATGATCCTCCTCTAATTGATCCGAATTATTTTGATGAATCTCAAGATTTAAATGATGTAATTGAAGGTAAAAATAATGTTTATATTTACATTGAGTATGCTTTGTTTCTTTAACTAATTATAATTAAATAATTAATTAAATATGCTATTAAAAATCTGATTGATCCCAATTATTTTGATGAATCTCTCTTGATTTAAGGTAGTGCAATTGAAGATAAATATAATGTTTATATTTATACCGAATATGCTTTTTTAAATCTGTTTTTAAAATTATTATAATTAAATAATTAATCAACTCTATTTTAAAAAGTCTAATTTATCCCAATTATTTCGATGGATCTCAAGAATTAAATTATTGCAATTGAAGGTAAATATAATATTTCTATTTACATCGAATATGCTTTAAATCTGTTTTTAAAATTAATTATAATTTAATAATTAATTAAAACAGCTTTTAAAAATATAATTGATCCCAATTATTCTGATTAATTTCAAGTTTTAAATTATGTGATTAAATGTTAATATAATGTTTATACTTACATAGAAAGAACATGCTTTTTAAAGTCTGTTTTTCAAAAAATAAATACTTTTTTAACTTTTTTAATATAGGATAAACTGTAAAAAAATATCTGCAAAATTCAAAGACAAAGAAATAAAAACTCTTTTAACAGTTTTCCCTTTGTTAAATCGTTAAATCTATTAACAGTTTTTCCAAAAGAACTTTGTTTTAGACATTTTAATCTTGTTATTTATTTCATAGCCACGTAGAGGCTCCTTCGGTTACCACGGTTTTGATCGAAGTTCGATTCCCTAAGCTAAATGAGCGTATCTCATCAATTTGCACTTTCTTTGATCATGTCTTAGTGGTTTGCATTTCACTTCTAGGTAACATTCCTGGCGGTATCGTTTGATGTCTAAGAGTCAGAACGTAGTTTACAGAATCTTTTTTTTTTAATTACAAAGTCTCCTGAAAATATTTTTCTGCATTTTAACAGAAACTTTACATTTTTCATTCTGTATCATTTTAAATGAAATTCCTAATGCTATTATAATTTCCTATAGATTTTCGCATATAAAGGTTTTTAGAGTATTGGAAACAACATGCGTGTCGTAGTTTTCTTAGATTATCTGGTGTTTGCGAATGGAAAACTATGAGTCTTGCATGGTAAAAACCACAGAAATTTTCAAAATATTAAATAAGATTATAAATTCTAAATACATTTTCAAAGAGCCTTGTCTTTCAATTATAAGGTAATTAAGCTCCATAAGCGCAGGAAAATTCATAATTATGTTTTTGAAATTTTTTTTGGATATTCTTCATTACTTACAACACGTTACTTTAAATGTAATTGTCTCTATATTTTTTTCTATAGTAATATTTGTATAATCCATTTGTATATTCCATTTGTCTTAAAAAAATTTGCTCAAAATTGATTTTTCTGCTATTTTTAAAGATAAGAAAGATAGTTTGTAAAGATAGAATTTTTTATATCACTACATAAAATTTATCTATGTCATTCATAGCATTTTTTCTCATTAATGAATAAACCATAAAATTAAAAAAAAGTATATTTATGGAGTTATCTTTTGGTATACGGTCTTCATAATTGCATGCAAATTGTTATGCACTGTTTAGACTTCTAAGATCGCTAAAAAAACAAAGCATAACTAACATAAAATGGAAATATTTTTGACACATCACTTTGTTAAAAATTTTACAAACTTAAAGACCTAACAACTCAAAAATTATTTCACGCAATATTGAAATTCTAACCACCTTTGGAGACCAACTTTGGAAATTATCTTATAAACTTCAATGGTAACCAAAACGAATACACAGTACAAATGTATTTAAATATCCGAATTATTTAAACCCCTCCTCCATTTTTAGCACCTTAATTAGTGTTAAGCAATATATTTACCAAATTTTTTCACTGTCCAGCTGTAGCCCGCGCTCAAAAACTTTAACTATTTTGAAAAGTTACCGCGGTATATTGTCAAATTTTTTATGTATTTAATTTTAGGAATGATTTAAATCTGTCTGGCAGTGACTAAATCATACAAACCATTGTAAATGTAGAACATTTTAGCACAGAAGGCAGCAGAAGTATTAAAATGATTTACATCTCTGCCTTAAGATAGAAATTTCATCCTTATGTTCTATTAAGCGCTGTATTGCTTACGTGCTTGCGCACCTCTTGAGCCCTAACGTGATTATCGTGTTAATATATGTATGCCATTGCTCGAAAATTATAAGCTCCGTCAAAAATAATTGGTATGACAGTATTCGATACCGTTTATGTTTAAAGTTTATAAAACCATTTTAGAATGGGTCAAATATAAATCTATATAACTGCTTCGTAATTAAGTTTTTATTTCAAGAAAAATACGAAATTATTCAAATTAAGTACGTAACATGTAAGTTATTTTTTTAATACTACTTAAACTATTACTTAAAACAGCCAACCAAAATTAATAATAACTATAGTGTTGGCAATATATAGATAAATAACCCGTAAGAAAATATAGATTACCAAATATGATATTTACACACATTAATGATGCTGTAAACTGCAAATCTATTGCATAAAATTGTTGTATAATTATACAAATTTCAACTTAGGAAAAAATATTAAAAAATATTTTTGTAAAAAGTAACTATGTTTAGTATATATGTACACCGAAGAGCCATTACATTACGACCACCCTCCATCTTTAACAATGGGCTCGCCTAGGTTTTCATGGTTTCTCGTCCAGGAACAATGCATTAATGGGGCACATTAGGACCCATAATCCTCATAGAACAATCCCTGACGTCTGTAAGTTACTTGAACATAGTTGCAGATCAGGTTCACCCATTCATGGCAACAGTTTTTCCTGCGGGGAGTGGTGTTTACCAACAGGATACTGCACCATGTCATAAGGGTCGAATCGTCAAGGAACATTCCAGTAACTTTCAAGTCATGTCTTGGCCCCCAAATTCACCTAACCTTAATCCAATAGAGCATCCGTGGTCCTACTTGGAAAACCAAATTCGTGCTGCCACGCTATCCCCTCGCAATGTGAGGGAATTGCTGAACCAGTTGGTGAGAGGTTGGTACCAGATACCTCAGACTACCTATCAGCACCTTGTGGAATCAATGCCATGGCGGGTGCCAGCAGTTTTGAGGGCTAAAGGTGGTCCTACATGTTATAAGCAGGGTGGGCATAATGTAATGGCTCTTAGGTGTATATAAGTACATTATATAACTATATAAATATATATAACTACAGTAATTATAGTAAGTCAATTTATTTGATAATTAAGGTAAGTGACAATTAGTATATCATTACTTATTAGAGATTAAAAAATTTATGTAAAATTAAATAAAAAATTAAATTAATTAAAAAGTTTTATACGATCAAAATGTTCAGTTTAATCCAAATTATGCAGTTTTTATTCGACTTCATAAACTAATAAAGCTGATAAACATTTTCTCATAGTTTTACATGCTTCTATCACTGTAATAACTATTTAACGCTACTTTTACGAGAACCTACGAAATTGAATGATAATTATACTGTTGCCAATACATAGAGAAATATTCGAGTTATGGTGCCATGCGAGAGAATGGTGCCACTTTCTCGGTTACCATTACAACTTCATAAACATGTTTGGTTTTCAAAATCCTTTTCAAGTTTTAGTTCTTATAAAAACTCACAAATTCTTTTCAATATAGAGATTATATATCAATAAGTTTAATTTGCTTTTTTATTCTTGTAAATATTTATTTTGTAATTATTATTTTATATGTGTTGACTAAACACCGTATTTTACCCAATTATTTTTAAACCTAAATATAATTTTTCAAATAGTAAATGTAACTTATTTACCGCTTAATCATCATAAAACACATTTATTGAAGAATAAACTTTGTTTGCTTGACAGAAAAGATAAAATCAAAGGTAAGATATTGTAGATAAACACTTGTGGTGCATTCATTTAATAGTTCTCTTAGAAATATAGATAGACAATAAAAGTAAGACAATTAATGTAATAAAAATAATATTATACAGTAAAAGTAATAAAAAAAAATTAATTACCTTTTTGCTAACTGATTATGTAAATGCATGATTTTATTGATTGAAATATCTCTTAGGAATGAAGACTTGTCAAAATATTTTATCCAGTCGTGCAATGAGGAAAATTCGAGCAAAACCATTCAACACTACGTATCCTGGCTGTGAAAATTTTGAAGTTTTCTCTTATGAATACTATAAGTGTCAAGCCTTAGCCATAACTTTCAGTCAAACCCACGAAGTTGGTACAGTCAANATATATAACAACAGTAATTATAGTAAGTCAATTTATTTGATAATTAAGGTAAGTGACAATTAGTATATCATTACTTATTAGAGATTAAAAAATTTATGTAAATTTAAATAAAAAGTTAAATTAATTAAAAAGTTTTATACTATCAAAATGTTCAGTTGAATCCAAATTATGCAGTTTTTATTCGACTTTATAAACTAAGATAAAGCTGATAAATATTTTCTCATAGTTTTACATGCTTCTATCACTGTAATAATTATTTAACGCTACTTTTTCTAGAACCTACGAAATTGAATAATTATTATACTGTTGCCAATACATAGAGAAATATTCGAGTTATGGTGCCATGTGAGAGAATGGTGCCACTTTCTAGGTTACCATTGTAACTTCATAAACATATTTGGTTTTCAAAATCCTATTTAAGTTTTAGTTCTTATATAAACTCACAAATGCTTTTCGATATAGGGATTATATATCAATAAGTTTAATTTGCTTTTTTTTCTTGTAAATATTTATTTTGTAATTATTATTTTATATGCGTTGACTAAGAACCGTATTTTACCCATTTATTTTTAAACCTTAATATAATTTCTCAAATAGTAAATGTAACTTATTTACCGCTTAATCATAATAAAACACATTTATTGAAGAATAAACTTTGTTTACTTGACAGAAAAGATAAAATCAAAGGTAAGATATTGCAGATTGTGGCGTAACTACCACTACGAAGATTAAACATCAATTCACTGGTATATAAAGCATGCTAACTTGATTCTATCATGAGTGAACGTGATGATTGCATTGACCTTTCGTTAGTAGCATTTAGGCCTGTCCGACATGTTAATGGCGGCCATTTGCGTTTGAAACCGACTGGTCGAAGCATGTTTCGCAAGTAGGAGTCTGGCTTTACTAACATCTATTGTCCTTCGGGTCCTCGCCAGTTTAGTTACTAGCGGAGACTGGAGATGTTAATTATCAATTCGAGATAAGTAATCTTAAAAACAGCGAGAAGTTTTCCTCAAGCAAAGCACAGCGGACTTCATTTTTGTCGATTACTCTCAACTCTTCTTCAAGTCACCACAGCTTTTCCGCACCATGGCAATGTGCCATTTTCTCCCCACTTCAACTTTAGCATTATGCTTACCACCTCAGGGCTTCACCTCAACGATCCATACTTCATGATGAAGGGGTAAAGGGCCATCTTGGCCTCAGGGACCCCGACCAACCAACAAGACCAGACCATCTATCATGATGTACCTTTTGATAGATGATGGTTGGTATTGTCGATAACTCCTCCCTCACAATGGCGACCTCCGGGCGTGATTAGAACACGCAGTAACACCCACTTCATAAAATCCCTATCAGTAACGCCTACTATCGATGGATAGTCCACATTGAAAGTTGACTAGCTATTTGTGACTGCATCAACACCCTCCTGCGCTGTTGCTACTCAATCTCGTCTCGAACACACAACGTCATACACTCTCAACACCTGCGTACACTCAACTGCTAATGTCAACACAGGAGAGACGACTACTGTGAAGTTAATACACCTCTCACATTCAGCACCCAAAATACCGGTGACCGCTCACCCGGTCTGTCACAAGTACAGCAACTAGTGGTATCTATACAACGAATTCTATCCCTAATAGAATTCTGGTGGGGGAGTAATGTGGCGTAACTACCACTACGAAAATTAAACATCAATTCACTGGTATATAAAGCATGCTAACTTGATTCTATCACGAGGTACCTTTTGATAGATGACGGTGTGTATTGTCGATTAACTCCTCCCCCACACAGATAAACACTTGTGGTGCATTCATTTAATAGTTTTCCTAATATATAGACATAGTTTTTTTGATATTAGTATTAAACTGTAAAAGTAATAAAAAAAATTTAATAACCTTTTTGCTAACTGATTATGTAAATGCATGATTTTATTGATTGAAATATCTTTTAGGAATGAAAACTTGTCAAAAGATTTTAGCTAGTCGTGCAATGAGGAAGATTCGAGCAAAACCATTCAACACTACGTATCCTGGCTGTGAAAATTTTGAAGCATTCTCTTATGAATACTATAAGTGTCAAGCTTTAGCCATAACTTTCAGTCAAAGCCACGAAGTTGGTACAGTCAAAATGGGAAATCCAAACGACCGTTCTACTGTAGTTGATCCCGAATTGAGGTAAAAGTTTTTCAATTTAATAAAGGTTAAATATAACCAAGAAGTTTAATGGTGGTTGGTGTTTACAACTTTAGCCAACAGCGTGATTTTGGTAATATGGTAAACATTATGCATATGATGCCTTTGCATCCCAACCAAACTGGCACTCATCGTTCTGAAATTAAGTGGGCTTCAAGTCACCTCTGAAGCCTCAGTTCTTCATAATGACAACTCAATGCCTTATGACGGCTCATTGAAGAGAGTATAGTTGGTGGGGCGAGGAGTCTATATCCAAGAGGTCATGAGTTCAATTCTCGCCGGCTGAAAACGTGGGGACTGGTGCAAGTTAACTCTGTCGGGACACAAAGTTCTCTATATTCCCGTAACAAATCATACAGAATAAGAAATTGATCATTCTCTGGTTCTGGTCAAATCTACGATCTGTGAATGAATGAGTGGATGTTTTAATAGGTCCAAGCTGTGATGTGTGTGGCTGAAGTCTTATTCTTGGCCATAGATGACGCCACTGTGAAAAGCGAAGAAACGCAATCTCTGCCTTAAATTCGGTTCGTTTCATCAAGCATCTTGCAAGCATTGGCAAGTGGCATTAAAAACAACAACAAAAAGAAGAACACAGTGTAGGTGACAATTAGAGCTTTAAGATAGCTAAGGATAGCACTCGAGTATTCCAAAATACAAAGTAACTAAAGTGAATACACTAAGTTTCTTAAATACAAGAGGCATAGAATAAATACGATTATTTAAGGAACAAAGTAAATGAGAATATAATTTTGGCTCGCAATTAAGTGGTAATTCTAAGCAAAACAAATATTTATTTCAGACAATTTTATAAACCTGAGGGCAATTGAACTTTAAGGAAATTAAAGTGGAAAACACATCCATTTTATAAAAACAAGTGGATAAACTTGTGTAAAATGCAATAAATCTCTTATCATCTAAAATTCAATCAAAGCATTTGCTTTATTAAACTTACCACTTTTACTGCCAATTTAATCGATATAGTCTAATTTTAAACAGTTGTACAATGCTCAAAAAAAATGAAAAGTCCACCCTGAATAACTTTTAATCTAATAATCGGTTCTTTACGTTTTTTGATTCAATCTTAAAAATTCAAAGGGCCGACCTCAAATATTCTAATTAATTAGTGCAGACGATATTTTAAGTTAAGACGATGTCATGAATTTTTTTTATCTATATCGAGTGTATTTTTATTTGTAAAAAATTTTATTTAAGACTTATATTTATTTATTTTTTCTTTTAGGGTAAAAGGCATCAAGGGTTTGCGTGTAGTAGATGCTTCGATTATGCCGTTAATACCTTCAGGAAATACAAATATACCTACAATCATGGTGGCAGAGAAAGCATCAGATATAATAAAAGGAGCTGTAAACTGTTAGAACAATAAAAAAGTTACTAGTTTATTCTAAAAAGAAATACCATTTATAATAAGCATGGAATCATTACATATTGCGGTTAGTAAAATTGTCTAATGTCCTTTATAGACTTCTGAACCATAAAACCGAAATCAATGAAATTTGAATTACAGATAGTCTGTAGCAAGAGGAAGATCACTGTTAGCATTAGAACATTCTACGACGAATTGTTCGTGCAGGATGAGCGAAAAACGAAAAAGAATTTTCTGATTTTTTAAGCGTTTGCCATTGTTTTAAATTTAACTATAAACGATTCCACTTTTTCCATAATTTAAAGAGAACATCTGTGATAATTGCTAGCTTATAGCTCTTTTTGATCCAAAAAAACTTTTGCACTTATTTAAATATTTAATTTTTTTTGTTCGCTATTTCAGATAAATTCAATGTACAACATTACGTGGTAGGACGAGTGGTCTACCTCACAAAATTTATCATTTTAAAAGTGTCTGATTCCACGCTTTTTATTTTGTTTACATCAATTATTTTAAAACATGTTTCTAAAACGTTTTTAATTAAAATCAACATCAATTGAATAGAGAAAAATATTCATGTATCTTAAAGCAAAATTAATGGGAAAGTGTACTAATTGGGTATAATATGAAAAAAACACAACTACTTCCACTCCTAAAATTTTACTAGGAATAATATTTACCTTTTAGTTTAATTAATAAGCTGAGTTTTAAATATGTTTACTAAATTCATAAACTTAGATAAAACAACAAAATAAATTATTTCGAAAGGAACTAGACTAAGACATTTCCAACCTGACGATTAGCGACTCATAACAACACATTTCGTTTAATGTTTACTTGTCGCTAGAAATCAGGTTCGCAGTAAATGCTGTTTACTAATTAAAATTTAGTAGGAATAACACGACCTGTGACGTAGGCTATAGTATACCCAATTCGCTTCGAAGATAGCCATATTATTATTGATGCCACTTATGCTTAATTAATTTAGGTAACATATGCATAATGAAATATAAAAAAATAAGCTATGTACTAGAAAGTAAAATTAATGAAGTAAAGGTATTTGTTTGGCTAGATGAACCGTAAAAATTCTTCATACTATCATTGACGACGACGATGCATAATTAAGGTTGGCAATATGTATTAATTGAAATAAATAAAAGTCAATTTATGTGCTAAAAAAAAAGTTATGGAGAAGAGATACTTATTCATTTTGGAGAACCGTATAAAATAGCCATATTATTATTGACACTAATGCTTAATTAATATAGATAATAAGAGTTAGTTGAAATAAAATAAGCTATGTGCTAAAAAGCTAAGTTAAAAGAGAAAGGGTCAATGGGAAATTTGTTTAGGAAAATCGTAGAAAATCGTCATTCCCACCTGACACTTTATACTATTGACGGTAATATGAATTACTGGTATTATGGTTATTGGTGCAGTTTTGATAAGAATTCTACAACGGGTATCAGAAAATATTTTTTCCAATGGTAGCAAAGATAGCGTATTATTATTTTAATGACTTAGAAATAAACGATTTTTTTCCACCACTACTTATAAATATTTTAACAATAAAGTAAATGACAGATAAAAAATGATCATGCACCAAAATCTTCATAAATTTCTTATAAGAATTCTATTTTTTAGAATAAAATATTCGGATTTAGTTGGCTGCTATTGACAAATATATTTCGTCCAAAATTTAAATGTTGAAAGGTTATGTAATGAGTACCGAATCTACTAATATATGTAAAAATTATTATATCGATATATTTGGTGCTTATTAAAACTGCTCGAATACTAAGCAGTTCTAATACCGATACTATGGAAATATGTGTTTTACGTCCCCTCGAAAGACTTATGTACCGGAGAAAATTTGATAGTGGTGCTAAAGGATCTTTATTTCTTTATCTTTATGGTAAAGGGATAAACTGCGAAAAACAAATTTTGCTTACTTCAGTAACGTACAGCCATCGAAAAGGGCAACAAATAATTGAAAATAAAAAAAAAATTGAAATTGCTTTAGTTATATTAATTGAAAAACTGTAAAAGGTAAGTGACCTTTTCAGAATGGAAAATAAAGTTGTATCTGAACTATCTTATTACCAATTTATTAGAAGATATACATAATAAGTCTACTGCGAAAGTATACATGAGTATACAAAGAAGTATACATGATAATACTTCTTTGCTTTATTTTATTTACTACTGCCTAATTTGAAACAAAAAACATTCAAGAATTCTAAAAACTAATATGAATTAGTTATGTTAAGATTAGAGTGAAGACAAAAGCAGTCATGTTATATTAAATATACCCATATTGATACAACCATTTTTATGTTATCTTATCTAATTCATTTATTTCCCCTAAAATGTCCCTTTGCAAGTTCTTCCATCAAGCTCCTTAATTGTGTCCGTACATGCCTTTTAGTTTAGAGCATGATTTCGCAATGTTTCTAAGTACTGATTTATCGATTTTATACCTATTTTTATTCACCCCGTGAGAAGAAAGGGTATTCAGCTAGTAATATAATATAAAAAAATTCTAATATGCTCACTTTATATCAGATTTTTTGTAAAAAGTACCGGCCGTAATTTTACCGTAAAAAGTACCGGCACCCTGAATGATGGTACTTTTTCACCGTAATTTAATCCAGAAGTTTTTACAGTGTAAGTACATCAATTTAAATATATTTTGTTCATTCAATTGAAAAATTATTTATTCTCGAACATCTATTATATATAATTCTCTTACGTGGCTCCCAAATTTTGGCTGTATTTCTTTTCCGCCGGTGGCAACGTTTGCTTTGTTTTGAAAACACCAAAGCATTCTCCCTTTTAATGATGTGTTTCTGATCTAATATATATAATTTTCTTACGTGGCTCCCAAATTTTGGCTGAAGTACTTTGTACAACTAAATAAGATTATTTTCACTACACTTAAATATTTACTTTATTTTCTTCATTTATAGAGAAAACAGTCGGCAAAGAATTCTGTTAGGTTAAAAAACATTTCGCTAAAAAGTTCCATGANACATGGCTTTAGCCCTCTGGTGGGAAAGACTTTAAAACAAAACTTACTACAGTTACTTTTCTCAACAACTGAAATTTAGAATAGTGTGATTAAGAAAAATATGTGAACTGTTTGCAATTTCAAATGAATATTGAAATGTACAGGTTTAGAATTTTTTACATTGAAAAGTTTTCGAAACTTCAGTAGTCAAAAAAGTACACAAAAACTAGACGTTAAGAACGTATCCAATGAGCGAGCAAAGCGAGCATTGGCTTGCGAAGCAATCCGAAATGAACTGTGAAAGCAGTTCCGGGGGTTGGCGAGCGCCAGCGAGCAGGGGGCGAAGCCTCCTAGTATTTATATATTTCTCTTATTAATTACATTCCATTTTACAGATTTTAGTTTCTGAAGATAAATTTATCGATTTGCTCTAAACATAAATTTCTGGATGTTTGAATAATCATAAATTCATAATCAATGAGTTATTTCGAAAAAAAATGTGTTAACTTCATGTAAATTTTACATGAATACTTTATCAAAATATAATTAAAAAAATAATAAAATCAAAACACGCATATCTAAGCATATTTCTTTTAAAATTTGAATTTATATTATTTCAAAATATCTGAAAACATTTTTTCATTGTGAACTTTATTTTTCTGCAAGGTTATCTAATTTAACAAGCCGAAAAATTAAGGTATTTTTATGCAAAATTTTACAAATGCAAAAGACAGAAACTTGAGTTATGAAATTAAAATATCATCAATCTTTTAGAGCGGTTAAATATCATTACTTCTTGACAATTTTACTTTATTATTTTTACTTATCTATCAAACAATATTCGCAGTAATCACCTTGCATAAAAATGTGACATGTCACTAAATATAAGTGAAGAGTTTCTTTCATTTTTCATTCGTAACTATATATTTTAATCAGGAAAAACCTGTCAGTGCAATGCACCGTTTATTTCATTAACTTAAGAAAAGATTACCTACATATAGTGAATCGAAGTTATTGTTTAACTTGTTTGTATGTGAGTTGCTTAATTTCCTAACAATTTGGTAACGTATAGCTTTTAAATAATCTTCACTTTTCCAAGTTAAATTTCAAAAATTTTTGAATTAATAGCAGACAAGAGTAACTTAGTATGTAATGACTAGTTTAAGTATGCTTAGGGAGTATATGATGTCATTTATCATTATCTTCTCTTTTACCAGATTGCCTAATTACGTCGCTGAATTCTTCAGAACATGATAGTTTTGCGAACCCTATTTTTAAATTAACAATAATTGGGAGTTTCTTAAAAGTTAAAATTTCAAATACCGTTACCAAAGTCTTACTACATAAATTCATTAACAGTCATAAAATCATAATTCAAAGTCATAAATGTATCCATTTCGATTATATTTCTCGAAAAAAAAAATTTCATGATATATAAAGAGGTTCAACGTCAGTTTGTCGCAGTGACAATTTGTCAGGGAGCAATTTGCCGTCATCACATTTCGTCGGGGGCACAATTCGTCGAAAGCACAGTTCGTCGCATTCGTTTTGAGAAATATTTCTTGAAGTTTTGATGAAATTACGAACTTCTATTTGCAAAGACAAAACTGTAAAGTAATATCGTCTCGGTGTATGTGATATTTGTTATCAAGATTTTACTTTTAATCGATAATGTATTAACCCTCGTTACCAACAACCTTTCAATGCCGGATCGAAAATTGATCAAAGAAAGAAAAAAAAATTTTAAGATAACTAACGAATAGTTAATGCTCCGAAACGACATTACTTTCCAGTCCCCCTAATATAAGGTATTAATATTATAAGAAGGTAATGGTGTTCTTTTTGGATTTTTAATATTGATACCAGAAGAAAATAAATATGTTTTTCGTATTAACATTTTTCATATAATATTGCTCATTTAAATAGTTGAAGAATGTATTACCCCAAAAAATGATCTCAATAGCAGAAAGCTAATAATTTTCAACTATTTATAAACATAGTTTTTGTATCTTTCACGCTAGGATTTTAACGGTGACATGGAAATTTAAAGTAATAACGGATTTCTTGTAATATTCTGTACTCGTTATAACAAGTTATTACTATTTATTTCTATACGATTTTGTAATTTATTTACATCCTACAGTTTTTAATAAGCTCAATCAAAAGTTTACCTTTTAAATCTCTATCTTATGAAAAAAATTCAATCTTTAAATCAAAAATATATAAAAGAGTCTGATTTTTACGAATGGTTTTTATTTAAAACTCTTATTGGTTTCATAACCTGAAAAGCCCCAGTTTCTGTGACGAAATAATTGTATTGTTTATTGTAAAAGTCCTATTTTCGAAAGTGATAGTACAATTTAAAAAAATTTTAATTTTAAAATACCGCTGCAAAAACTGAAATCAAGTAAAAGGAAAATAAGAAAAAAAGCGTTATTTACTAATATGTTTAAAAAAGTTATAAAGATGAAACAATTAAATTTGGACCATCTGGGACATTTTCAACAGCTTGGTTGGTGAGAAAAATATATTTCTCACGACTAATATGTTACGACAGATATAAATGTCGCCATGATAAATGCTAATTTTAAAAAAAATGTTTTAATGCACATTTTTCAATGGAAATTATTATTCTAAGAACTAACCACAGTAAACTTTTTTAATTTAAAAAAGAAGATTTAAATTACGGAAATTTCAGTGATTTAACGCAAGCATTCTTTCATACACCTACACTCGCTTGTAAATACTGAAATACCTGTAGTAATTACCTGCATTCTTAAAGTCTTATTTTTGCAAGTGATAGTGTAATTTAACAACTTTTTATTTTAATTTAAAAAATGCCGCTGTAAAAACTAAAATCCAATGAAGGAAAAATGAGAAAAAAGCTTTATTTACTATTCTGTTTGAGAAAGTAATAAAGCTCAAACAATTAAATTTGAATGATTTAGGGCATTTGCACAGGTGGTGAGAAAAATATATTTCGCAAGGCAAATATGTTACGACAGATATAAATAGTTTGCTTCTCCAAGATAAATGCTAATTTTTAAAATAAAAATCTTTCAAAAGAAATTATTATGCTTTTCGCTAAAGACTAGCTACAAAAAAAACATTTTTTTATTTAAAAAGAGATTAAAATTAAGGAGATTTTAGCTATTTAACGTAAGTTTCATCCATCTCCAACCATTTGTAATTAAAAATAAGTATATCACTAACTCCCCGCGACTTTGGATGCTTTCGTAATATTCGAAAGGCCGGCCATACTTTAAATGTTAATTTAGCTTTCGTAGACAATGCAAGAGCTTGTTCTTCATAAGTGTATATTTTTCGTCGAAACAGCAAGTAATTGTGCTAACGACGTACCGTCCTCCTAGAAAGTGGTAAAAATGGGACGAACCCACACTTCCGTTTTTTTCAGGAAAAGAAATAAATTTGAAGAAGGAACTTAAATATTCCTTACTAGATAAATGAGGTATTGTTTCCAATACATTTACGCTAAATTAAATGCAGTTCCAGAGGATAGAACAAATAGCTTCGAAGTTATAACTATTTCAGGAACAAATGTAACAGGTTTTGTACTTAATTTACACTTTCGATACTGCTATTTCTTGGCTATATAGTCAAGCTGTATTTTTTCTTGTGCTTTTATTGAACGGGTCGCAAAAAATTAAAATCGAATCGATAGGAAAAATAGTTTAAAAGAAAAGTGTGAATAAGTGCAACTAAAAAATATTAATTTTTAAAGACAAAACCCTTACAACTTCTGAAGTATTTAGTCTCGTTGATTGTTCTTTTCTTTTGATACTGCGGGAAAAAATATTAATTTTTTAATTATTAGAAAAACCTTACTTTAGTTAAGATATTAATACAGATGCGCAAATAAGCGCAAGCAAAGCATTGAAGTTTTTATACATAAAAACCATGATGACTCCTATATCTTTAGTAATTGGTCTCATTCTATTTGACAAAAAAACTGCACTGGAAACAATACCTCACTTGCCTAGATAGCAGTATTTATGGTTCTACCTCATTAACCCCCCTTATCTTTTAGAACAAAATGTGTGAGGTCAATTAACATTTTACCATTTGCTAAGAGGAATATACTTAGCATTTTCCCCCTGAACAATTTTTTCTTCCGATATTAACGATTTGTTTTTTTATTTTTACTGTACTATAAACATTATTAAATTTTTAAAAATAAAAATTATTTCTAAGTCATGAATCCTCTATTGTGAAGGACATTCAATTTATTACCATTTTAATATAAATAAAGGCCCCATTAAACAGAAACAACTCAAAAAGTAAGACTCTTGCACCAGGTTTATGAATAAACAATATTTCATCAAAACTATTACGATTCAGAAGCTGTAATAAAACTTTCCATAAATCAACTCCCAAGAACTGAAACTTCAATAATGAAGAAGACAAAAATCGTGATATACCTAATATGGACTTCATTAACTGTTATTGAAATCTTTTAAAATGTAATCACCTGATAGAGACTGATAGTTAAGAAATAATCTACCTTGTATTCATGTTTTTCGATTGCAAATCTATGCTGCGTTAAAAGTATTTCACTAAATATTGTTAATTTTCTCTTCGTTATAAATTTTGGAAAGGTAAGTTTTTCAAAAAAATATACGAAATGTGTAATCAATATATAAATATGTTATTGTAATATAAAATGATTTTAGTACATTACATTGGTAAAAATATGTATAAATGGTTACATTAGTAAAAATATGTACATATGATAAAAAAAATAAAATGCTCTTCAACTTTATTTTTTATTATATAAATTATATGTATTTTTATTATGTTTTATATTCTTTTATTCGCTTATCAAGTATTTACATTTCAATAAATTGTAAGTACACTTTTAAGAATAACCAAGCTCTACAATTTTATCAAATTTAATAAACTTGTTTGCTTTAATGCCAAATAAAAAAATAATTGAGTTTGACTAAACCGATTTTTGTTTTAGTACGAATTGATTTCTATTTAATTCTTAAATGAATACTCATCAACTTTTTTATTTTTTGTCAAATTTTTCACAAAAATAGCGACTGGAGATTACAAAGTTTTCAGAAATCAATAACTTGGAAAATCTGTCGTCCCGCAGAGTTATTACACATTTCAGATGGGCCATACTGTAGAAAAACCCATCTTTTCCTCTCGCTAAACCATTTTTCTCCGAATCAGCTTATAAAGCTATTTTTACTCGTGGTCTTCAAATGCTGATAAAAAAAAATTTCAAACTAAAATACTTGACTTGGTTGGATGTATATATTTTTCAAGAATAGATTTTATATATATTTTTCCAAAAAATTATAAACACCGGAAAATAGTGGAGAAAAAGTAACACCACTTTTCAAAAGCAGATTTGTACAGTGAGCAAAGAAAATAAACGGACCACCCTGAATAAGTTTTGATCTTATAATTGGATTGGATAATAATCGAACAAATTTTGAATTGTAAACTTTACAAATTTTACATCATTCTAACGTAATCTAACGTAACATCATCTAATGTAATTTCACATGGCAAAATACAAAATTTGATCGAAATTGGTATAATAGTTTGTTTGAAATCGAAATTTAAAAATGCAACTTGTTCGAATTTCTTAGAAACTATTCATTTCGCTCACTTTGCTACTTAAAATTACATCCTTTAAAATGATATAAAAAATTTTATACCAAACAATTCAAAACATTTTTCATTTTTATTAAATAAGATAATAAAAAATTATAAATATTTACCGAAAGTTATTTTTGCATGGAATAATCCTAAAATAAATGAATTTTATAATTCTATGTAAAAAAAATTTCAATNAATAAATTGTAAGTACACTTTTAAGAATAACCAAGCTCTACAATTTTATCAAATTTAATAAACTTGTTTGCTTTAATGCCAAATAAAAAAATAATTGAGTTTGACTAAACCGATTTTTGTTTTAGTACGAATTGATTTCTATTTAATTCTTAAATGAATACTCATCAACTTTTTTATTTTTTGTCAAATTTTTCACAAAAATAGCGACTGGAGATTACAAAGTTTTCAGAAATCAATAACTTGAAAAATCTGCCAACCCCCAGAGTTATTACACATTTCAGATGGGCTAAACTGTAGAAAAACCCAGCTTTTCCTCTCGCTAAACCATTTTTCTCCGAATCAGCTTTTAAAGCCATTTTTACTCGTGGTCTTCAAATGCTGATGAAAAAAATTTCAAACTATGGTATTTGACTTGGTTGGGTGTATATATTTTTCAAGAATAGATTTGATATATATTTTTCCAAAAAATTACAAATACCGGAAAATAGTGGAGAAAAAGTAACTCCACTTTTCAAAAGCAGATTTGTACAGTGAGCAAGAAAATAAACGGACCACCCTGAATAACTTTTGATCTTATATTTGGATTGGATAATAATCGAACAAATTTTGAATTGTAAACTTTACAATTTTTTACATCATTCCAACGAATGTAATTTCACATGGCAAAATACAGAATTTGAACGAAATTGGTCTAATAGTTTCTTTGAAATCGAAATTTAAAAATTCAACTTTTTTTGGATTTCTCAGAAACTATTCGATCAATTTCGCTCACTTTGCGTTTTGCTACTTAAAATTACATCCCTTAAAATGATATAAAAATTTGCATACCAAACAATTCAAAATTTTTTTTATTTTTATTAAATAAGATAATTAAAAAATATAAATATTTGCTGAAAGTTATTTTTGCATGGAATAATCTTTAAATAAGTGAATTTTGTAATTGTATGTAAAAAATTTTCAATCCGCTTAAAAAGACCTAGAGGTAAAGCAAATTTCGCTAAAACTGAAATTAACATTAAGGTGCCCAAACTTTGGACGAACGTTTTCCTGACTAAACTATGGGACCATATTTCTCAGATTGCGGTTACTCTCTATTTTTGGGGATTTAGAAATTCAAATCCGTCTAAAAGAAGGTATGTTTATACCCATCTCAAACCATTACGATTGAGTCCTAGAACGTAGTCCGTTTTATTCAGGGTAGTCTTAGAAAACTATTCAGGGTAGTCCATCTTTTTTTTCCCAATCTAATTCCAATGAAATCCAAACCAAGACCGATTGACAAAATGGGTCTAGGTTTGGATTTCATGGCGTCCGCAAATTTCAACTGCAATAATCAAGAGTGATAGTAACCAGTGCGCATGCGTTAGTATGGCGACCGTTGCTGTTTGATAATTTTTTAGAATTCTTATTTCCACTTTTAATTTTGATTAGATTAAGTTGATGAGTTTATTTTTAAGATATGAGACCAGATAGATCCCATAAATACTTCTTGAGTTGTGGATAAAAGAGAATTTCCTCATTTAAATGATATTTTTGTTTTTATCGCTTTAAGTAAGACGCCCGGTGGCTGAGCGGTAGCGCTTCGCGCTGTCGTGCCACCGATCCCTGGTTCGATCCTCGGGCCGGGCAAGGTTGATTCAGCCTTTCATCCCTTCAGTGGGTCGATAAATGTGTACCAAGCATGCTTGGGAGCTAAACACTGGGGGTTTCTCGTTCGGCTGACCACCTAACCGGAACATCTGCTCCTGCACCCCAGAGCCCAAAGGTCAAGAAAACTGAGATGGGCACAGTAGGCCTTGGCCTCGATGGGCTGTCACTGGGCTGTTTAGTTTCAAGTAAGAATCAGAAATTCTAGCCTACTGTTCAAACTGGAAACGTTTTCAGTACTAATTCAGGTGAATATCACAAATAAAGAGGATCCAAACTGATTGACACGGTAGAAGCAAGAAAAAAACGATGCCAAGGCCTAAACTTACCTAGGCTGGAAAAGACAAAGAACGAAGACGAGAAACCTTAAGCGTTACACACAAGCGGAAAAACGAAAGGATTCGTTCACAAGCGCAAGCATAAATCCCGTCCCTCACAAAAGTACCACAGTAGTTGAGATAATTGAACCCTACCGAAGAGCGAAGGGTGATTCTCCGAACCCTTCTCATGCAAATACGAGTACTGGTTGTTGATCACCAGTTAGGGATAAAAGGATCTATTGTCAACGTACCCAATAACTTGCAGAAGACTGTCTTCCACACAATATAAATGATTCATTCACTTTTCATGTAAAATTGAAAAAAAGCCTAACTTTCAAATCATATTTCATGTAACAACTTGTGAATCCGAAACGGGTGTATGATGCAGCTTACAATCTCCATCACACACCATTGCACCAATCCAAAAATGTTAATAGTGATCGCGATTGGCTGTTCAATGTCTATTCAGCCATCAAAATAATTTACACACACTGTGTCAGAGATGCATTTAAATATGTCTGCGAAATTGTGTACCGAGCAGTCTAGGATTAACAGTTAAAGATGTCCAAGATGAAAACATAATAAAGCTTCTTTTCCAAAAAAAATTAGACAACAGCCTTTTTGCCAATGGGTAACCGGTGATCGCCTTACGGCGATTACAATTTTCTTCATTTTGTAGTGAATTGTATTTTTAATTTTTTTATGAGCTCATTTCATCTCACGGATAGACATTTTTTTTTATTTGCATTTTACATTAATGATACTATTAAAGTTAGGTTAAGGATAGAAATACGTTTGTGACAATTGGAAAAAATAGTTCGTAGAAAAAAATGCAAAATATTTTTACAATTCTTAAATACAATCAGAAAAATCTTTTGAAAAATATATAACTCATTGATAAAAGAAAAAAACAATTATTAACAATATTATCTGTCTGTAATAATTTTTTCAGCGGCAGAAAAAAATCTTTTCATCTGGAAAAAAAATGGTAATTTTATTGGCTCAAAATTACAGGCTTTTACAATCGAATGTGTTTGATATATCACAGCAGACGGTATTCATCTATACACCTAATACTTGAATCGGCAAGGTCTCGTACTTACATCTGAATACGATGATGTTCCTTCAGTTAGCATCAATCTTAATCCAACAGTTACTAGAAGATAGAAAACCTTTTCACGGCTTACCATAAACAAAAATCTGATCCTTAGTAGTCCAACGTTATGACATCTATCTTAAAATCCCCACTGCGCAGTTTATGTTCGTTCCTTCCGACTACTACAGTGATCCAAGTGAAGGCTTTGTTGGCTGGAAGGTGTTGGCTAATCTAAGTGCAATCATGTGCTTAAACTTGGTTTCTGAACACGAGCCAGTTTATGCATTTAAGAACATTTTTCCAACAGTATAAATAAAGCACAAGTAAGTAAGAAAAGTAAAAAATCACTTTTGCAAATTCCTATATCAGGTCTCAATTGTAGAGTTACACAATAATTTTTACTTTGAGAGCTTCTGAAATATCTATTCCCATACTTACGCATAAAGCAATTTCTTTACTAGTGTCAATAGAACTTTCTAAAAGAAATTTTCGAAAGTAATATAAATAATAAGCATTCTTTCCTTCAACTTTATGCTTGTTAGCTCATATAGTTAGTAAATTAACTATCTCACGCAAATCTTTTTAGAATGATACAACATTAATATAATTCAGCATGCATAAAATGATTCATCATGCATAAAAATGAGTAGTATGCATAAAAAAGTCATATCGTTATCCATAAAACTATCGAATTAAAAAAAAAGTTAGATGAAAAAGTTTGATTAAAAATAAATTTATCATCAGTAGGAATTAACAAACCAAAAAACAAAAAAAAACTCTAAAATTTTATAATTTTTTCTTCCCCCAAAAAAATTTTCTTATTTTCGCTCTTTTCTTAAAACTTTTAAAACTAAAGATTTAATTAGCAAATTTTCATGTTTTACAAAGAAATTTTGACAATTTTACTTTTTAATTTGTCGACAGTAAAAAGGGTTCACGTCGAAAATAGGTATTTTTCATACATCCAGTGACCACTTTAATAGTTATTTCTGTCATCTCCTTTTGAAAAATGCATTTTAAAAAAGTTCAAAAATTACGTTGCTGGTACGGTATTTGAATATCGGTAAAAATACTTAAAATGAAAAAAAAAAGTATTACAGATTTGACTGTAGAAATCAATCATTATCAATTAATTTATATTTCTCTTGTCTCAACAGGTCATTTAAATCACTTTCCCAAGCTCAAAAATGTTTGACCTAGCCAGGGAAAGCTCTTATCCCACACCTCTTGCTCACTCGGCCTTTCTTCCACTTATGCTCATGTCTCTAGCCTCTCAAAAGAATTCGCCATCCCCAACTCGAACTCCGAATTCCATTCGTTCGGAATACGATTACATCATAGGTAAAAGGAAATTAAATTTTATTCTAACATTATTGGGCATTATAGACAGAATGCACTATGCAACAACAACAAAAAAAAACGAACATTTTGAACAACTTCTGTTCCTAATGATCAGTTTTTCACATACAAGGACTCAATTTTAATGATTCGAGGCATTAATCTTATATATGCTAATTAATTTATGCAGATGAAATTTTAAGTTAGAAAATCACACATAAAAGTGCTATTTTCTCTGAATAAACATACTTTTTATGTATTATTTTTATCTGTTTTTCTCGATTTTTATTATTTTATGCAGACGATATTTTAAGTTAGAAAATCACGTTACTTTCTCCGGATAAACATACTTTTTTATTTAGTATTTTTATCTGTTTTCTTCCATTTTTATTTAGTATTTTTACCTATTATTTAAGCCTGCATGAAAGTTATTTTAGTAATTAAAGCTTATATGTTAATTAATTTATGCGGACGATATTTTAAGTTAGGAAATCACACATAAAAGCGTTACTTTCCCCGAATAAATATAATTTTTTTATTTATTATTTGTATCTATTTTCTTATCTATTATTTCATTCTACATGAAAAAGCATTTTAGTAAAACTTAATTTTAAAGAAGATTCTTTTATAGAAATCTAGTTGAAAGATTCAATTTTTATTCTTGAAAAATGGTAAATGAAGTTTGTAAGATAGAATTTAAGAAATTGTGTATAGCAAAGCTTTTATATCTTGACAAAAATAATTCAATATATCAAAATTCAATAACAGTTAAATGTATAATATCCATAAAGAATCGATGTTTCACTAAAACTGGATACATATAACTATAAAATTTTTTATTGTAAAATCAAATTGAATATCTCATAACTAATGAAAATAATATAGTTCTATGACAAATATTTCTCTGTCGTTAAAATAACAGATAAATACATTGAATTACAGACTTCAATCCTTAAGAAAAATATTTTAGAACGATATATTTAAAAAAAAGCTTTTTCTCCCTTAAAAGATAAAAAATTGAATTTGTATGATTTATTTTGTGTATGAAAAAGATTTTAGAAAAATGCATTTAAAAAGAAAAGTTTTTTTCTCAAAAAATGAAAACAAAAATTGAATTTGTAAGATTTATTTTGTAAAATGACACATATTTTGCGAAATTTTTAGCTATCAGTAAAAAATAAGTATCTTTTTCCTTTTTTTAAATTTCATATCAAAAGAATAATCCGTATTTATCATTAAAACTGAAGACAATTATATAATCTGTATTTTGCTAACTATAAAATCCTTATTTTTAATAAGATTCAAGTGAATGCGAAATGAAAAAACAAAGTTATTTTTGTGCTGTTAAAATATCATATGAATACTGTCGTTTACATGTACCTCAGTCTATATGAAAACTTCCTAAAAACTTCATATTAAAAAAAAATACTTCATATACATTTGGTTATAGAAAGATTCATCTATTTATTTGGAAAGATCTAAACTAGATTAGTTTTATTGTAAAACAATAGTTTTGTAAAAAATAGAATACTATTTCTTTGAAACTTCTATTTTTAACCATCTGTTTTTCATCATCTTCCTAGTTGGTGCTGGATCTGCGGGTTCCACAGTCGCTGGCCGTCTTTCTGAATTACCATGCGTAACCATATTACTGTTGGAAGCTGGTAGAGATCCACCACTTTTAAATGATATTCCATCATATGGGATGAATTTCTGGTCTTCAGATATTGACTGGGCATATAAGACTGTTCCACAAAAGTATGCTGCAACTAATCTAAAAAATAGGGTAAGTATTATGAAAAAGAGGTTTATGTAATTTTATTACAAAATCGAAATTTTCCAATACACTAACAATTTTCGGACTAAATTACGGTCGGTAAAAAATACCGGGAATCAGTGAGTGGCACTTTTTACCAAAAGGTTCATTTTTACCGAAATAGGATGCGAAATAAAAATATCTGATTGATCGTGATTTTACAGTGATAATTCCCGTTAAATCACTGAATCATTCTAATTAAATAAATGTTACTGAAAAAATTACGGTATAACATTTTACGGGAAAAAATAATTTTACGGTGAAAAGGATTTTACGGATGATGTATTCAAAGTTCTGGTACTTTATTGTAAAATTTGATCCGGAATTTTTTACAGTGTATTATTTTGTATAATAACATTAAAAGCCTTGAAACCAACCGCAAAATTATTAGTTTTTAAACTGTTTTGCTAATGTAGAAAGTCAAAGTTTTCATGAAAACGCAAAATTTCAAAAATCTGACTTATTCTAAAATTATCAGAGATCCGCAAACAAAATTATTTATATAACTGAATTTACTAAAACATTTTCTGTCAGTTATAACTCTCATAACTATGGCCCTTTAATAACTTTTTATTGCTTCTAACTGTTAAACTTCCAAGCAGCAGTTAAACATTAAGGAGTGTCAATTCTTATGTGATTAAAATCTATTTTATTCAGTTAAATAAGTTGTTATTTTCGTGTTTGTAGAATGTATTGTAAAAAGTTTAAGACAAAGTAAACACCGAAGAGCCATTACATTATGACCACCCTGCTAATAGCATGTAGGACCACCTTTAGCCCTCAAAACTGCTAGCACCCGCCGTGGCATTGGTTCCACAAGATGCTGATAGGTAGTCTGAGGTATCTGGTACCAAGCGCTCGCCAACTGGTACTGCAATTCCCTCACATTGCGAGGGGGTAGCGTGGCAGCACGAATTTGGTTTTCCAAGTGGGACCACAAATGCTCTATTTGATTAAGATCAAGTGAATTTGAGGGCCAAGAGACATGACTTAAAAGTCACTGGAATGTTCCTCGATCCAGTCCATGACGACTCGATACTTATGACATGGTGCATTATCCTGTTGATAAACACCATCCCCCGCAGGAAAAACTGTTGCCTTGAATGGGTGAACCTGTTCTGCAACTAAACTGCTGTTTGTAGAAAATGCAACACCATGAAAGAATCATCAGAATCAAATGAAATTTAATGCAGAAACGACTTGTACTGATACAAATAAATGATGAAATTTTCAAAACAAAAGAAACAAATTAAGCGTCCGAAATCAGTATTTGGTGCAGCCACCACGCGCTGCAATAAGTGCTGCTATANTGGGAAATCCTTTTAGAGTTTCCTTGCAACATTGCACTAACCTTTTGTTATCATTATCCTCAATGATCTCGAATCCTCATTATTCTTGAATTTCAGACTCATTCATACTAAACTCAGAAATCGACTGGGCAATGAAAAATGTGCAAAATTAGTCACTTGCTATCGTATGCTTCGGCACAGTGACCCCGACTACTGAACTTGTAATTTTGTTTGTAATTAAGTTTTGTTTAATGTGCTTTTTCAACTGAAAAAAGTTTTTAACTTGACAAAATAGCAGTAATTCTTGATTTAGAGTTTGTTAGTAGTTACAAATGAGACGAAGAAAAATTAGCAAAAATTGAAAAAATATGACAATCAAGGCTGAATTGTCATAAAAATGCAAAATCCCTGATGACGTCAGCCTTGATTGTCATATTTTTTCAATTTTTACTAATTTTTCTTCGTCTCATTTGTTTTATTCCTCTTGGTTTCTCTGTTGCTTAGCGCATTTTTTCCATTTGGATGTTATTTTTATTTTTATTAGTATTCTGAATTTTTTTCTTAATTAGTAGTTACAAGTTTTGTTTAGCTGATTTCTAATATTTAAGAAATGCCAAATTTTAAATTCTTTTTAGTTCTTGAATTTATTAATAGTTCCAAGCTTTTTGTTTGTTTGTTTATTTCTAACAATTAAGAAGTGCAAAATTTTTAATCCCTTGCAAATCAAGCTATAATGATAAAAGTAAGTATCACTATTTTCAATAAGTATATTACAATATTTCTCTATGAATGTATATCCTTTTATAAGAATGCATGTATATAGTTGCAAAATCAATAGCAATCATTTACAATATTCATTTATAAAGGCAATTATGTGAAAATAATATATTATTCGCTTTATGCCATAAATTAAAGAAAACAGTAGGTTTTTGACAGTTTTTACCGGTAAAAACACGGTTTTTACCACTGTCATGTCAAAAACCAGTTTCTGACGGCAAAAACCCAACCCTGCCCTTCGGTGTATGTTAATAGATCATGTTGAAGATGTTTGAATCAAAATCCTGACACTATAGCCTTTTTACTTTATTTTTTTTTTACAAATTTTCAAAATCTCCCTAAAATGTAACTTTATTATTGTTCCTAATTCTAGAGAATCTTTTTCTGTAAAAAGTAAATTAAAATAATAATCATTAGAATAAAACTCACTACTTAATGTATAAATACAAAATAAACATTAGAAACTTTAAACAAAATATTGAAATTTTGGGAAAGGATAAAATTCAAATATATTTTATTATTCATATTGTCTAATACATTGGAGTAAGAGAAATTTAAACATTCTAATTAACATTAACAATAACATTTAAGCTTCCAATTACTGCATGCTTACAATTAATTTCAAAAACAAGTCAAGGAAAATATTCATTCTTAGAAATGAATTTAATATAAATTACTTTCCAAATTTATTTAATTTGATTACACTCTTGACAAACCTAACCTTTAAGCAATATTAATACCAGCTGTTCTCAAATGATGTTCCCCGAAACCCTAAGGTTCCGTGGAAGAGGGTGGTAGGGGTTCCAAGACTTAGAACTTTTTTTAGCCAGTTATGATTTTCAGAACTTTGTATAAAATTTAAATCTAATTAGTTATTCAATATTTATTTAACCTAATATTTTTATGAAATAATTTAATTAAGATGCCTGTAAATAAAAAAAATTCAAAACAATGTTGTTTTCTAACAAGGATATAATGAATGAATCACGAAAAGGATCTGAAAAACCGCGTTAGTATTTCGTATCTATTAAAAATAATCAAATTCAACTGTGAAGAAGTACATATATATTTCTCGGGATTCCTTCAAACGAAGGTTGATCATTTTGGGGTTCCACAGTGAAAAAATTTTGGAAACCGCTGGTTTATACCACAATATATGTATTGTTCCGCCACTAAATAGATCGCATTAATGATGTTTATAATTTTACTGAAAGAGGATTATACAACACACAACAAACATAGATTATAGTATTAAGAAGAATTTAATCACAAAGAGCATGAAACTTCTTTCAATTTATGTTATGAAATACTTAAAAGCTATTTTTCGAAAGCTCCTTCGTAATGTAAAATTATTCTTTTCGCGAATAATATGCTACTTTTATAATTGCTGTGAGTTTGCAACTGTTACTCATGACAGTTAGATTAAGTTTAGCCTATCTAAAGCCAGCGCTGTCTATGCTTATTTTGTAAATGGTGCAAAACGTCAGTATGGAGAAAAGCCAGCTTTTTTGAAAATGAATAACGTTTGTGGTCTGATTTTTAAATATTTATAAACTTATTTCAATGCTGCATTACCTGGGCTCATAAAAATTTATTATAAGTGTAAATAATATTGACTTAGCTTATTTAAATTCTAAATTAGTAAATTTAGCATTATTTATTTTTAATTTTTAAAAGTAGCCAAATTTAAAGACATCTTACTTGGTAAACCTATTAGAAAGTTTTGTAAACAGGCTATCGGATTCTTGGTAGTTCTTAAAGATTAGCTTTGCATCCAAAAAATTTTCAATTATATGTGTTTTTTACACCCAACTAAACCTCACCAAATTCACCTCAATTTCAATCTCATTTACACGTCATGAAAACAACCTTAAATATACCTATGATAGATTTTGAAGAGTAACAACAATGTATGACATAATTTCAGAGCTGAAACTTTTTATTTCTTTAGCAAATAGTGTGGCCAAGTGGAAAGGGACTGGGAGGATCAGGTTTGTAGAATAGTGAAATTGCGGTTCGGGGAAATAAACAGAACTATAATGATTGGGCTGCTCAAGGTGCAAAAGGCTGGAGCTATAGGGAAGTGCTTCATTATTTCAAAAAGTTGGAAAATGAAACAGATCCAATATATCTGGCAAATGGTAAAAAAAAGCTTTTATTTAGTATCCATAGTAGTAAAGTGTTTTATTTACTGCTTGCTTGCTTATTCCTTCATATATTATTCCGTGATAGCGCAATCGTTGGCCTTTCGATGCAGAATTTTTATTAAACATATTTTTCCTACATTTTGTACAAAATTAGGTTAAATAAGTGAAAAGTTAGGTACCATAGTATCAACATTCATATTCAAACAAAACTTGGATACATCAATCTATTTCTCTTATTTCGCACCATAAACTCAGTTATTTCTCTATCTATTTGCAACACTATAGCTATTACTCTTTTTGTTAGGATGTCTTAGTAATAATTTAAGTATAATGTTCAAAGAATATTTATGCGTCAACATTTATTTAGAATAAGTTTGTATTTTCGTAAAAATACAAAATTATTCTAAGTTATTTAGATTTATTTTCTGATTCTTTTTAAAATGGCCATAGAAATTTTAAACACAAACGGTGATATGGTGCCGCTTACTATCATACCAATCATTGGTGACGGGGCTTTCCTTTTTCGAGCAGTAGCATTAGTAGCATACTCAACAAAAAGAAAAAGTTCTAACCACGTTACAGAAAACTGGTCTACAACATCAAGAGAAGGATGTAAAGCTTTTCTCACTAATCCTACTAAACACTCCCACGACTTTCACAGATAACGAGATAATTGACGTAATAAAGATAAATGGAGATTTTAATCCAAACTACGATGTCATAAAACTAACTAAAAACATACCCCATAAAAGAGAAAGCTCAAAGCATCACATCATCATCACAATCAACCACAGACTTTCCACAACACTTCTAAAACTTCAACATTTTTTCACTGGACTTCATAGATGCACCATCAAAAAAAGACTAGTATTACTCAGATACAGAAAATGCCAAACAATTGGACAGAACTCCTGTACAGAGTCTCATTGTTATTGTGAGAAATGCGACTACAATGGCCATAGTGTTAAAAACTGCACAGAAAGGGAAGAATATTGCATTAATTGCCATTCATCTAACCAAGACTTCAGCCTAAATTTGGACTGTCCCCACAGAGCCTCCTCATCATCCTGCCCAACTTACCTACGTGAACTGAAGGAGTTTCGTCAATCCATTCAGAGTTGAGATTCCACTTTTCAACCGTTGTCAACCAGCTAGCAAACCAGGCAAACGCTTGGAAATATACTTTATATAACTAAGAACAGATATCTGACATATTCACCCTTGTTTCAAAACATTTATAATAATTTTTTTCCTTATTATTAGATAGTTCTAAATTTTTTTTTCTTTCTTTCTTTACACATTAGACAAGGAAAATTCAATCTTTCAAGCCGAACAGTTGGCAATCTTTGAATGCATTAAATATATTAAGAGCACTGAAAACTTCAATAATAATGATAGTTATATCATCTGGTCAGACTCAAAAGCATCAATATCATCAACACTTGATTTTGGCACAAATAATAGAACTTCTTTTGATATTCAACAAGAACTTCAACACACATCTATACAAATTTCCTGGATTAAAGCACACAGCAATAGAGTAGTTACCCGTTCCTAGGCTGGAGTGATCTGGGCTAGTGGCCAAGTTCTGTGCTATATGGCTAAGGGTTTTTCATAACCTAGGTACATGCTCAAGGCTTGGAGGAAAGGAAAGAAAAAAGTAGCATTAGTATCTTTAACGATACTCAAGTTATGGATCGAGATGTGCGTGTTGGAGGATTAGGATTAGCTTCCTGTCTAATCACAACAGAGAGGAAAATAATTTTATTAATTCTGCTGCTGACTATGGTGAAATGTCCTGAATCTGCCACCGTAATTAGCTGTCGGGAGATTTTTAAATTATCAGTGAAATTAAAATTCTAAATTTATAAAAAAATTTTGACAATATTGCTGACATTCTTGAAAATAGTTAAATTTGAAATTCAGGTACTCCCGTGTGAGCAACAACTAGACGGCAAAAAATTTTGCTTAATAAAGTCAAACCCCGCTATAGTGAGCCTTCAACGGGACCAAAATTTTGTTTGCCACCATAACTGGGGCTTCACTATATCCGCTCCGCCAACAATTTTAACTAATGGTTTCAAACTTCCCCTTTTTATTACATATTATTTAGATAAATGACCAATATAATGAAATACAAAAATGATTGAAAAATAATACGTTAGCAACAAAATTGTGTTAACTTTTATTTTTCATTACTCTCCGTCTGGCGTACAAAAAAAAATTTGCAATCTTTAGCTAATGAGCAATCCTCCACATCAGATATGGAAACATTTCCCGACTCTCTGATAATTTTTCTTGAATTTATATTATTCTGCTTTTTAAACCTGTCTGACATTCGAGCGAATAAAAGTAGTCTCACCAAATCGCTCAGCAAATTCATCTGCCTTGACTTGAAGCATTAGTCCAGATACTGGAAGATTGCTGCTTCTTTGAATGCTGAACCAATTCAATAATGCTGTTCAATATTGAAGCAAACAAGAAAAATGCGTATTGCTACATTCCATGCTATAGATGGTTTTAAAAATCGGTATATGTATTTATTTTGAAGTAGAAATTTCAAAATTATTACTTAAAATGAAGAGACTACTTAAATGAATCAGTTGAAGACAGAAAAAAGTTCATAATATCCAACTTCCTCTCTTGTTTTGGTTCACTATATCCACACAAAAAAAACATTATACGTGTGTAGCAAGGCACGGGAGAAAAAATTTCGTCCACTATATCCGGGAGTTCACAATAAACCGTGTTTACTATAGCGGGGTTTGACTGTATATTGTTTATTATGGTGTTCGGATTAAAGGAGAAGTTGAATAATTAAAATATTTAAATTCAGTTGAGACAAAATATGTTTAAACCCTAAAAAATTCTATGTGACTTACAGACCCTTTATTTTTCGAATTGTTTTAGGATACCATGGTAAAAATGGTCCAGTAACGATAGAAAGCATACCTTACAATCCAAAACTGAATATGAAAGTAGTTGAAGGTGTTGAAGAAATGGGATATGAGATACTTGATTCCAATGGTGCTCGCCAAACAGGTAAATTGTATGATAACAGTTATCAGCGTATTGCTCGACAAAGCTACCGATATCAATTGGGTGCAGCGTTTGGAAGTCAAAATTCACAATCATAATAGTCATTCTCCACCACATGACATTGCCAAAGAAATAACGAACTTTTTTTTGTTTTTGGTAAAGTTGTTTTATTAGAACAACAGGCGTATAGCATGCCAAGTTTATCGATTTCATATTCTCGATACAGACCGAGGAATCCTATGTAATACAATTGAACATGCTGTAACGCACTGTGAACATGCGCTTGACGGAAAAATGAAAAGCACATTATGCATATACTATGATTAAATACGTCTTGCATAATTGCTTCAAATGATTAATTGCTTCAAATTGCATATGGATCCTTATGGGCATCATTTTTAACAGGTTTTCTCCTGGTGGTAGAAATTTAAAGTAATTTTTTTAATTGCTGATTTTTTTTTTGCCCGTGGTTTGTATAACATTCTTATCATGTTTAATTAAAATTCGTATTCCAAAACGGACTCTATGTTGATCAAAACAAAGTGGCTTTAATTATAACCATCACTCTCAAAGCCCTGATTATGAGATAAATCTTAATGCTTAATAATTGTTTTCTTTTTCTTATCTTGCGTGATTTATGAAGAAATAAGCTAAGGATGTATTAGTTTTAAAACAAGATTAAAATTATTTCTATGTTTGTGAAAGTAAGAAAAAACTACTTTCCAAATAAAATCTTCACATCGTGTAGGCTATTCAGATTAAATCATGTCACGAAACCAGATTTAGAAAATTGTTTATAAAAAAATTTTTTTTTGTTTAAATATCCAGTTTTTTCCCCTTTTAAGTTGTCCGAAGAAGAAATAACAACTTAAAAAATGGAAATAAATGTTTGTTTTCATTTTTTCATATTTCAAGAAAATTTAATTAAAAGCAAGTTTAATTTTAAAATGCAAAAATCAGTCCAACCTTTTAAACAGCATAACTTTATTTGCCAAAACCAAAAATTTGGGCGAAATTTTTTGAATGCTATTAAATAAAAATTTGATTGACTTTTTTCATTTCTCTGGAAATGTTCTACCATTTCTTTCAATTTTGAATATTCTTAATTACTTCAAAATTGAAATTTTTGCTGTCATTATTAAAAAAATAATAAAAATTTGATAAAATTTCCCAATTTGTATAAAACGTGAGTTCAACGTATTTATTCAACATTATATTTAATTAAGTAATTTACTACTGCGATGAGTCTTAAAAATAGAAATAGAGAGAAAAACATAGCACTCTTCAGATGTAATAAATTGGAAACCAGCTTTAAATGTATTATTTCTAAAAGACACTAACGCTTCCACTGGGGAACAGTATTTTCCGATTTGGGGTAAATTTTGAAGGTCAGGAATTAGAACATGTCAAAAAAAAAAAACATTTTTCTTTAAAAAAAGAATGCTTTTTTAGATAAGATTTTTTTAGATGCCTTGAGATCTCATAGCTTAATAAATAGGTTAGCACTAACCAATTAGTGTAAAAAGAAATTTCCCTGGAAAACATTCAAATTGCAAGCTAGTCGGGAAAATTTGACTCAACCATGTATTATTATTCAATTTTATTCATTGACATATATTATTCATTGAGATACATTATTCATTCAGACAAGTTTTCTGGTTGACTCACGGTATATCCATCCCTGAATCCACTATGAAGAAGAAAGCTGTTTCTGCTGGAAAAATCAAAGATATTGCTCTCAAGGAGCCAAGGATTACAAACTTCGTTAACATGAGTGTTTCCCGCTTTTAAAAATAAATCTACTTTTAAGGGTTCTTTACTTCATAAAGCATTTCGAATTTCAAAATTAATATGGTTATCTTATTTTTTGAATAAGAGCTCAGCTTTTTTCAGTTGAGCTCTGATAATTCGATTCTCAGTCATCTAAATGCTCATTGTAGACGCAACATAAAATTATGACAAAGAGTAATCCATTATAACACGATCTGATCACTTTTCTATTGTTTTCTAAAAAGATGTAATGAATTAATTATCAGCTTTAAATACATTCTTTTTATCCTTTTGTTCTAAGTAGCTTCTTCCACCTTAGAAAAGTTTTAATAATCTCACAGGGCAGCTGTTGAAATTCATTGGATTCTATAATTGAAGACACCCCCAGAATTAGATACCATTTAATATGTCGATTTAGTTAATAAATTTAAACAGATTCAGTACTCTAAGATCTGAATTGTTAAGAAAATCAAAGTATATAATTGGGTATTTGCAATTCGTGAAGAAGTACAGCTATTTTTCCTAACCATGTGATTTAAATCAGATTTAATTGGATACCTGAAGGCGACGTCACGCATGTTCTTGAATCTGATTGGCTTCTGAATCTACTTATGTCACGATTTACTAACAATGACGGCACTTACATGCGTCTAATTGTTATAAGCAAAAGGCACTTCTGAACTCTTGATTGACTTTTATAATTTTTATAGGATTTTACATTTCTCAAGGAAATCTGCGAAATGGACAAAGATGCAGTACAGCTAAAGCTTATTTAGTACCCGCAGAAAACCGAACAAATTTGGATATTCTGCTGAACGCTTTTGTTCATAAGGTGATTCAACTTATTTTAAAATATTTAACATTATTCTTAATTTAGAGATCATAGGTTTGATTAAACCTTTTACAATACTTAATTTCATAAAATATCAAAACGTCAATTTTTAGGAAACTGTTTCAGGAGAAAAATCAAAGGAATAAACAGAACTGCACAGAAGAGGAAAAATCAAAAATGTATTTTTATAATTTTTTTAAACTAGTTTGTTTGAGATATATGCTTTTTTAATCTTTTTTGTTATTAATCTTCTTCTTATCTTTTTTTGTTATTAATCTTTACGTCTTTTAATCTTTTTTGCTTGGATATCAAAAAAAAATCCCACTTTTCAAACAAACTCTCTAAATCCAAGCAAAAAAAATTTTTTCACACCTTAACTAGAAAATTATATTTTTTATTTATAACATTACTTAACAAATTTTTACATAAGAATACATAACATTACATAAGAAATTTTTCATCTTATTTAAATTATGATGAAATTTTTACGGCTCTTAAAAGCTGTTTTTCAAAACTTTTTTAAAATTACGATTGTAACAAGATTACGAATCATAATTTAGATATTTTAATTTTTTGTGTTTGTTTTGATTATTGTGCTATCAAAACTTCTATACCGTAGTTTAAAGTTAAATGAGCTTAATTTTTATAACCTTAACTTAAAATTTTAATTTCACCAAAATGTAGATTAGAGAAGATTTAGATGTTAGAGCATACAGGAGAAATTCTCCAAGTTTGAAAAAAAATTTAAAATTTCATTTTTGTATTGTTCAATATAGGTTAACATTAAAAATGGACAAGCTGTTGGAGTTACATTCGATGTGAATGGAACAATATATAAAATAACAGCGAAAAAAGAAGTCATAATGTCTGCCGGCACTGTCAACTCGGCTCAATTGCTCATGCTTTCAGGCATTGGTCCAAAGGAGGAACTTATGAAACACGGCGTAAGTGAAAAAGGTTTTTGTTGCTATTTTAAATGCTTTACTAATTTTTAATTTGCTTTATTCACTTTTCTTTAAATATGTCCTACTCCCAATTGGAAAATAAGCATTTTTTTCATTGGAATTCGGACAAAAAATTTGTTACTGTCAGTGAAATGGTGCAAAGTAGAATTTCATACAGTAATGTTCCGCCTCTTGATTTCTTAACGGAATAGATTTAATGAAGATGTGAGTTTTCAAAGTTTACAGGAACCTCGCATTTAGTAATCCAAACATTGAAAATTTGATTTCGAAATCCGCCGAATTGTAGCGATTGTTATTTTAGTGTTTTATCCTCTGTCCCGATGTGTTCCAATACTTTCTATAAAGCTCTAATCAAATGGTTTTCATTGAGAAGTAATAGTGTTGCAGACTATTCATAAAACCAGTCGCATTCTCTTTCAGAAATATGATTTTTTCTGTTGTCATCTTATGAAATAAGGACATGAAGAATTTGACTAGAAAAGCAAGATTTGAGCATTCGAAATGCTAAAATAGGCATGTTTCTTTTAGCAGTCACCTCATTGATCAGTGTCAATCATATTAGTAGGAGTACCAAAACATCACAAGCTCACCGTAATTAAATGTGTTTCATGTTTTCTCTAAGGGTGACAAGTTTTTATCTGGTGAGCTGATTTTGCTATTAAAATATCGAAGCAAAAGAAAAGAAAACAGAAGCCCCTTTTTTGAGATTCGCAGTAAAACAATAAATTGACTTTTCAGATAGTAATTTTCCTTTTAAAAACAAGAAGACAGAACAATTTCAGCTAGAAATACAGCAAAGAAAACCGAAAATTAAGAAAACTATACAATTTTGCGTAAAAAGGTGTGCTCTCAATGCCTGACTGTGACAATTTATTATTTGACAGTTTATTTATTTCTGATAATCAGCTTATATATGTTTATTATTTAATACGTAACAATAAATGAATCACCAATCAACTATTGCCTATCATTATAACTATTATTGATATAATGATATTATGGAAGAAAGTTTTAAACTAAAAAGTTATTTTAGTGAATTTAGAAAGGTAAGGTAAACAGTTTATAAAACACTTTTTCAAATTAAAAACCGTCTTATTGAATGACTTGGCAGGAAAAATTTAAGTTCTACACTAACCGTCCTCAATTTCCTTCAGCATCCAAGCTTTTACCTTTTTTGAACGATCACTTGGCATTTTCTTCCACTATTTATTCTATTTTTTATTTGTTTTATATCTAAAAACCGGGTTTTGATGACATGTTCTCTCATCTTAACAGCAGAAGCGACAACTTTTGACATTGAAGAAGTGTGAAGTAAACTGAGTCAGTATACTTCGTATGTGCACCAGTAACAACTGAAAATATTGAAAAAAATGTACAAAAATGCATTAAAATGTACTTCCGCACGAAAGTCATTCTTTCACATTTAAAAATGTCAAAAAGCATGTAATAATCCAATGCAATTCAGATTTCTTGCAATTTCATAAAATTGAAGTTTTGAAAAATTCACATAAAAATCAATGCACAAGTATCAAAATAGTTTTCCTTTCTTCATAATTCTTTTATAACTTTATTTTAAACTCGAATGAAAATTACATTTCCATTTCTCTTTATACAGGGTGTCGCAGTTAAGCGTTTCAGAACTCCTAAGAGTGGTAGAGTGCATCCTGACGACTCGAAATCATATAGCAATGCGGGATCGGAAATGCTTTCCCGAAGCGGTAATATACACAGAAGCACCATAAAGAAAAGAGACGGTCTGTGAAAAATCGTTTAAATAATGCATTGAAATAAGCATAAGGTACATGGGTCAAAGTAAGTGTTCGAAGTTTCTGCCACCGGCTACAATGCACACCTCACATCTCCGGCGCATGGATATCCGAACATTCTGAAATACTCCAGGCATATCTCGAATTTCTCCGGCAGCTACTGCGATTCTTACAACCAGCTCCTCAGCATTGTCATCAGGGGTGCCATAAGCCAGTGTTTTCATATGACCCCAGAAATAAAAAGCAAGACATGACAGGTCGGGTGACCGAGGAGGCCAACGCACTGGAAAGCTCGGAACTTTCGTACAACGCCAACTACCGCCTCTGAAAAGCATTTCCGACACCGCATTGCTATATGATTTCGAGTCGTCAGGATGCACTCTACCCCTCTGAGGAGTTATGAAACGTTTAACTGAGACACCCTGTATACATATTTTAATACAGTTATATGTAATATGAAATTTTAGAAAGGAAAAGATGCTTCAAATTGAAACTCTTGTTTAATTAGAAGGGACTTAAGTCCATTTTTTTCGTCTTTCAAGATTTTTTTTAGGTCATCAAAATCTAGACTCCATTACATCTAATTACCTTTTCATAAACGAATGCTTTCCTGACTATCAGTTTAACAACAAATGAAATATTTTAATAATTATATGTTTCATCCAACATGAAATTATTTTCAAAGATCTCACTTTTTATCTTTTCCTAGATTCCTCTTGTGACTGATTTGCCAGTTGGAAGAAATTTGCAAGACCATTGCTCTGCTTTAAATCTCTATACACTGGATTCTAGCATCCCTCCTTTTCCAGAATTGATGTCCAGTAATAAAAGCTTTCACCAATATCTAACTAACAGAACAGGTGCATGTTTTTTAGTACAAATTTATAGTGCTTGAACTAATTTGACAATATTAGCAAAAATAAGATTTAAACGAAAATTAAGTACGTAAGTACGTTCACGTAATTAAGTACGTAAAAATTAAGTACGTAAGTACCAATATTTATGCTATAGAAACATTAAGAGAATTCTTTCTATGAAAATACTGATTGATTATCAAAAACCATGATAAATAAAGGTTGTTTTTGTTTTTTGATATTTTGAAACAAATAAAAAATGCAATAAAATATTTAAGAAAAAATTTCATCTGTCAGAAAAAATACATAGCAATCAATAAATAATGTACCAATATTTTTTCCAAATGCGTTTTACAAACTCGAACTATAATATTTTGTAGGGGCTATAAAATGGAGATTTTTCTGTAAATTTGGCGTATAAATTTACCTATACATTTTATAAAGTCTATGAATTTTAAATTATCTGCAAGATTTTATTTATTTATGTGATAAACATTTTTTTATCTTTTCCAAATACGCTTCACAAGCTCGAAAGGAACGGGAATAACATAATGAATGCCATTTCTCACTAAATCTCTCACAACATTTGAAATCAAAATTTAAACTTTATAATTTTGTCATGGCTATCAATTGAAAGATTGACAAAAAGTTATACCGATTATTTGTTTTTAGGTTTAGACTTGTATTTAAAACAGACGCTCCTCTTATTTTTAGAATATTTTCTATTTGCAGGACCGCTCTCATCCCTTAAAGGTCTTGTTGCCACTGCATTTTTAAATAATGGTTATATACGTCCAAAATCTGATAATCCAAATTATCAGCTTTATATAAATGCTGTCGATGTGAAAAGTTTAAAACAACGTGGTCTTACGGAAGAAGTAAGTATCCTTTTAAACCGCACTTTCACCCATGCTGATTTCTCTTCATAATTCACAAAAGAATACTTTGCTATCTAAATCTACTATTAACGAAAGTTTTTATAATAGTAGATTTATAATTTTATAATCTCCATTTCTAAACAATAAATATAAATTTGAGAAACGATTTTTTTTCTTTTAATTTTTAATTAACGTCTATGCTATATTTTTTTCCTATGCTTGTCAAAAACGATATTATCTGAAAAGAAATTCCCTTTTAACACATTGCAGATCATGGATGTTTAAACAGTGGTATATGTATCATTGAATATTTATATTGTGATATGCGTGTCACGTGAGCACAGCCGAGTTTTAATTGTAACATGTGAAGGTTTATTGAAAAATAGATATTCTCGAATTTAAAAAATCATCTCAAGAAATTTTGACAAAAATCTGTTTAAAAACCCTCATCATATGCTACTGAGTAAAACAGCAATGGGAAATGGCACAGTTTGTCACGGTTCAGCGTCAGTTCAAAGTGGATCCCACAATTTGCACCTACAATTTGTCGTAATACGATTCGCCAAAATTATAATAAAAATTGTACCGTGAATTTTGTTTTAAGATATACTTTTTATTTAAATTTTTTTTCTGAAATTATTTTATAACTGTAAATGTCAAAGCAAAAGAAAAAAAATAAATAAAAAGAGGTTGTTAGAAATTTCGTATGTGGTGGTGGGACTTATAATTTTCGAATTTTGTTGAGAAGGGGGAGATTAACTCCTTCTCAGAAGGGAAAAATTACAGAAAAACCTGTTTATGTTACATATGAACGGTTTTCTTTTTAGATTTCCTTTTAGTTTAAAAACTAAACCGAACTAGATACTTACAACTAAATGTTTTTATTTAACATATCGTAATAGCTAAATTAGCTCATTTCATTCGAAAATCACCAAAAGTTATGATTATTCCTATGCCAATATTTGACATTTTATACGATGGTGCAACCATTGGATTTAGGAAATTTCAGGTATATTACGAAGTAGTTTATAAATGATAATAAAACGTTGTGAGAAATTTTGAAAAAAAAAATTTTTTTTAAATGTTAAAAACTTAGCAAGCTATTAGTGTTGAAAATGGCAGTTTTAACATGCTAAACTGCTAAAATGCTAAATGCTAATGAAAACATGCTAAAATTAGAAAATTTTCTCGAAAATTTATAAAAAGTTCTATTTCAATGTGTTTGAAATGTGAAACACCAAGTTAAAAATAATACGATCTAAACATTTATTTACTTTGCAAGTCAAAGAATTTTAATTCTGTTAAAACATTTTCTGATTCACTAAAGACATAGTGATGTGTGCAAAAAGTAAAATTAACATTTCGTAATTATGATGCATTTTCTGCGTATTACTTAGAAAAGTATATGCAAAAAAAGTATTTTAAAAACAAAGAAAAAAATTTACTTCAGAAATGCATGCTGCATAATCCTATTTTGCTTAGTTAAATAATTTTGAACAAAGCTTAAGGAAAATGACTGAAGGTAAAAATAACTCCGCGTGTACGTTAACCTCTCAACAAGCATAAATAAAGATTCCAATTTATCTCTGATTTCTTACTCTTTTCAAAAAAATGCATACAATGAGAAGCCTAACCGCAGCATATTATTCTTTCCTAAAGAATTGAAGTGTTATCTATAAAGTAGTCTACAAAAAAACCCGTTCTTTTCCTTTTTGAAATAACGGAGAAAAAGTCTGTCATACAATGGTACACTTAGTTATTTTCAAGTAAAAAATTCTATTCGCCAAAAGAGCTTTTTAACTGTAAGTCTAAAACTCCGAATTCACTCTGCATTCAGATAAAAATGTGTATTGTATGGTGAAAAAGACTAAGGGCGAAAAAGACTATTTTGGTATTGGTATATATAATAGACTATAATGGTATTGGTGAAAAAGACAATTTTTGTAATTTCGCAGTATCATATCAGAATTCTGACACGATCTCAATATGTTTCTTATTAAGTAGGCTTAGAAATATGATATATTTAAATATGAAATATTTTGTAATTTTTTTTATTTAAAATTTTTTAGTTTTATTACAAATTCTAATTTTCCAATATTTAACTAATAAATGAGGCCAAAAATAAGAGGGGGAAAAAAGATTAAATCGGGGTTAAAAATCGTCTCTCATTTCTCGCCAAAATACTCCTCTTACTTGGGATATTTAAATTTCATTAGTAAACGAAAGCTTAAGCGCTCGCATTATATTGCCAAATATATAAAGCAATTTTATAAAAATTATTTAATATAACGTTTTTGTGATCAATTACAAGAATAATCTGAAATTGTTTTTAATTGTTGTTGCTCGACAAGTCTGTAGCTAGATCCTTAAATTGGGATAAAATAGCTATTTTTGGCTAATTTTAAAGCCATTTTTGCGGAGTTCTTAACAATAATTGTCAGAAAACATAAATGTAAAATAATTTCGATAAATAAAAGTATAACCAATTTATAATTGGTATACTTTCCCAGTAGCGTATGGTGATATATTCGGTCATGAATTAACATGCGATTCTCGGTGTTTATGCGCCCCACCTGTCCTTTTAAATTGTAATCGGTATACTAAATCTCCCTTATATCTTTTTTGTGGGTTTTTTTCTTTTAATTAAATTGTCATTTTTTCCCCTTTCTGTAACTCAGAGAAAAAAAATGAACTCTATTAACTCATCTTTTTTGGGTCATCTAATCGAAGAGTTAGCCTAATATGCATCCACATATTTCTGAAAGCCACTGCCAATCATTCAAACATTAATAAAGGATAAACATATATTCAAGAAAGTTTTGTTTGTGTCTTTCGAAATGTCCTGTCATAGTACAGACTAGAGCTGAAAATAACCACACGTCACGTGGTGAGGCAACATCAAAAAGTGGCAACTTATATTAAATAAACAACCAGTTACTCTTTCCCAGCGCTTTTATTTTAAATCGTTTGGTGATAAAAGTACATCAATGCAGAAAAACTCAGGAAAACAGAATTTTTATTCAAATGTTCTATGCCTCCTTTCAAAATTTTGATCCTCTAGAATCCATCAATTTGTGATGGAAAGATTCACGTAGAAAGAGATTTCTTTAGGAACTCACATATTTCAAAATTGTAATGTAAACATCAAATGTATTTCGCATCAACAAATATTTTTACATAAAAAAAAATTTCATGTCAGTAAGTAAAACTAAATTGCGTCACATATCTATATTATTTTATTGTTGAATTAACTTTTATAAACGGTCTATTATTCCTAATGTGAAATTTTTTTTAAATACAATTTTATCCAAAAAGAAAAATTTCAAAAAGTGGCTATTAAATGAAAAGGACCAATCGATATATCGGTCATCGACTCATTAGTTTTGAGGAAAAAGTTACTACTAAGTTATTACAGCCTACCAGCCACTGGCTACTAACGGAAAATTTAAATCTTCAGGTTTAGCATTGATTGTGTAGAATTTGATACTTGGAGCTTGGATCAATAACATATAACATTTAATGTTTAAGGCTTACAGACAAACCTACCAACCCTACGAAGGCAGATCAGTTTATCTTTGTGATTCGGAAGTTCTACAACCAAAAAGCCGCGGTACGGTAACGTTACAGTCAGCAGATCCCCATAAACCTCCTTTAATTGATCCAAACTATTTTGCTGTATCGGAAGATTTGGAGGATATTGTAGAAGGTGAGTACGTGCATTTAAATTAAACAATTGATTCTAACATTATTTTTTGAAGAAAAGTCTTTTCGAATTTAGTTTCATATATCATTAATTTCAAAATTATTTTATGCATCGAGGTTCATTATTCCCTAATGATTGTTCTTCATTGTGAAACAAATTTTATGTTATGCCATAAATAGAATTTTTTTTAATTGCTATAACGTTTAGGAAAAATAATCATTTCATTATTTTGTGAAAAAATAACATTTTTTAAGCAATTGTTATTTTTTCTTTTTCTTTACTAACATTTTTTTATATCTTTATCAAATTAAAATTACTTATACTGTAAATATCAAAACATTTTAATGATAGAAAGTATATTAAAATAAAACTGATTGCAGTATAAGATCATTTTAGGAGCTACTGCGACTTTCCCGTTGAATGAATGAATTTAAAGCATAAGTAAGAAATAGTTGGTTATTGATAGTTAGTTTTATTAACAATCCCAATTTTATTAATAAGCTCAAGCCGTTGTAATTTAATTAAAATCAATTTTTTTTTAAACTTTTTTTCTCAAACATCCATCTTTTTCCCTAATCGCATTTTGGTCAATTACAATAAGTAAATAATAATTTATCAACAGTTAAGCGTCATCTGTGTTTATGAGAACTCGAGTTTTTACGTAATTTGCAAAAGATATTTTATATCATATTGTTCCATACATTTTGAAAATTAATACTGTTTCGCAAAATCTTAAGAAATATTTTATTTATTTATTTATTTAATATTGATAAGGGAAACCTCGAATGTCTATAGAAATATAACCCAAAAATAAGTATAAGCTTACGAATGAAATAAATCAAACGAAGAAAATTAATTTCACTATTTCATAAATATCAATATCATTATTAAAATTACATTCTTTTAACTTCTCTTTGCATAAAAAATTCTTATCCTCGTTATTGTTTTGTTAGGTGGTCAGCTTTACTCTACATTTCAGTTTATTTTCAACAAAAATTGTGATACTTAAAAATCATAGTACTGACAAAAATCTATATTCAGTAGTAATTGAATCAAAGGTTACTTATCAGTCGTTAAGCAAACTCGGAAAACTCCCGAATACTCGTTAGTTTCATTTAAAAGGTGGCCAAGATAAGTTTTTAAAGTAATTTGTCTTCTGAGTTAAATTCAAAATTCCAAAAATGATGAAAATGAAAAATTTATGAACGAGAATATGGAAAAAAATTTGTTTATTGTTGACATTATTCCAATTGTGCATATGAAGAGCAATTAATTTATTATTGTAGTAAGAGCTGAATGTTTTTATATTTAAAAAAAACGAAGAAGAAAAGGAGAAGTGAACAGTGAATTCTATGACAACATATTAACACAATTTGAGAACAATATCAAACTTAAAAGATATATTTAGTTGTGTTTATTAACAATGCAACAGTAATTTGTGGTATCTTTAATCAGTGGCGTTAAGAAATGAGTGGATTTCTAAGGTGATCTTATCGATAAGACACCCAAAAACAAAGAGTTGTCTAAAGTTTGACATACTATAAAGAAAGGGAAAAAAGAACGTAACTCGAAAGGAAAAGCAGCAGAACACTATCTATTATTTATAAAAATTTAAATCTACAGTTTTAATTCATCTTCATACAAACGTATACGAAAATTATTCTTAAATGATAAAAAATATGTATATATTGTCACGTAGAATAAATAGGACTTGGTCTACAAAGTTGGAGAGCTTTATTCAACACCTACAAAGTACAGTGAACAAAGTAAGTGGGTCTCGGCTTGAGACACCCAGTCTTTTATAGGAATAATAACAGGAAATGATATGCTAGAACATTCTAGAAACTTCTAGAAGAAACATAAATAATAAATAAAAGCTTATTTTAGAGTTCTATATTTTCTTACAGTTCTGCGGATCGAACCCTGAATCTCAGTCTTTCCAGAGCTACGTCTTTGACCTCTCGGCCACACTGACACGTCAATATTTAAAATTCAATCATGAAAAAATATGTTACTAAATTTGTTATTATATTACTAATAATCATATTTTATGCGAAATGAAAGATTTAATTTTTTAAGTAAAATAATACTAGTGATCTTGTAATAAAATTAAAATTTGCAAAATTAATCATCTATAATGCTACCTGGATGCCTGGCCAAGGCCTCTCATCCATCTTTTTGCACAATGATAATCTTTTAATGAAGGAAATAATTTTCCTTGCACAGAGATAAATTAGCGTTACCAAAACTTTCTATCCCAACTTACAAGGCTTGAGTATTATTGCCGTTGCATAGACTGAAAGAGATTTACTAATTTTTCTTTTCCGGGTAACACAGCAAGCAAATTAGTTCTAAGATTAAGATCTTACAAAAAACACGTTTTGTAAGAACCGAGTATTTTTACAGTATTTTTAGTACTAAGCAACAGCACGTTTTTTTTTTAATGCAAACCGGTATCCTGACAAAATTTCCAGTAATAAGTGAGTGGTTCATAGATTCGAGTATCACGTTGAAAGGTTTTTACGGTATATCTGATTGTGGGTGTTTATTAGTTTAGTAACTCACCAAGTTTTCAAAATCAATAAATTAATATTGACTATAATGTTAATAGTGAAGGACAAGGGTTCAATCCTCAGTGGCGGCTTAAAGTCCACCTAGCTTCAGATGGATGGGTACCAACGTATCTGGAAAGTAAAGGCGACATTTTGTGCAATGCTGGTAGCATTATTTGTATTCAATCAGTAATTCTGTGCAATGATCGCATTAGCTGCATTCAATCAGAAATTTGGCGCAATGCTAAAATGCATTGCCACAATTACACCGTTGGCAACAAAATTGCGTAGCCTTGAATTCCGTGACTCCCTGACCAACAACGAGTTGTTTGGGAAAAGCTTTACTTTATTATGTTTAAGATTATTATTTCGACAATTATATAGGTATAAAAACTTGCCAAAGGCTTTCCGAAACTCAAGCAATGAAATCTATTGGAGCTAAGCCTATCATCACTGTGTATCCTGGTTGTGAGAAATTTCAAAAATATAGTGATGATTATTACCGTTGTCATGCAAGATCAGCACCAATAACACAAAATCATGAAGTGGGGACAGCAAAAATGGGTCACCCAAATGACCCAACGACAGTGGTTGATCCAGAGTTAAGGTAACATTTTGTATTTTAATTATATTTCCTTTATGAATACTTATTTTATTTTACGCTAATAAACCGGTTATCGGTGATGAAATGTATCAATGAAGGAAATTTAGCATAACGTATTCAGACATGTAATAATACGGATAATAATATATTCGGAAATTATCGTAATAAGCACACGTTTGAAAGAATTTTCTGCTTACTTTAAAACACTGGTTTTAAATTCCATGCATTTATGAATGTTAAGCATTACCTGAGGGCCTTTAAATAAAAAGAATTCCTATTAGAGAATTTTTTTTTATTTCTTATTAGTTTTAAACCTATCAGAATAAACTGTGGTTGTCGGCTGTTGTACCATAAATCATTAATTATAGATTTACAAATTATTTCACAAATTTGACAAAAAAGATTCAATAGAATTAAAATTACCAGATTCTATGTCCATTCAATAACTCAATATTTTACTGACTCATTTGTACGACAATTTTTCTTTGTTTATAATATCTGAATATGTGGATATATATATATATAAATATGTGAATTAATAAATTTCATTTATTAATTCACATATTTAGAGATTAACGTTTACAAAACATACAAACATATAGCAGTCCACAAAATCATCCATTAACTGCTATGCTGACTTATAACTAATTCAGCAATTAACCATTTCTCCTTTTTTAGTAATGCACCAATTCTTGATTGAACAATTTACTAATTCGATTTGCTGATTTATTGATACGCTTACTTGTGTCCTACTATTTTTCTCCTTTATTCAAACGATGCAAAACAGCTGGAAATTTATAAAAAAGAAAGGAAAAACACCGTGTATAATATTAGTAACAATAATAAATACACAGTATAAAACTGTCAATATAAATTTTTAATTTCATTAGCTGAAAAATTTCTTGAACTTGTTAATATATATATATAATCAAATTCTGAAATGTGAGATAAACCAGCTAAATACGAAGAATAAAATTCAAAAAAATATTATTACTATATAGGGGAGAGTCGGGTAGCCCCGCCCACAGTCAATTTCATATGTATAGAATATTTTTTCAAGTCAATGGGCCATCGGACATTAATTGTTATATTAAAAAACGATTATTTTCAAAGTTTCAAGTATTTATGCAGCTGGTAACATGGTAAACAATAGTTTTGAAAATATGTTGAATACAGTAGTCATGAAATTAAGAAAAATTGGTTGAATGTTTCGATTAAACTTCATTTTAATACTAAAAAAATAATTTTTTCTATACATACAGCATTAAAGTATGTAGTCTTAAGTTTAATTTGCACAAAGAAAGAAGTTTGTATGTAAAAAATTGTTCGAGTAATTACAAATTTACAAAAAAATTGGATTTCGGGTAGCCCCGCTCACATGAATGTCGGGTATCACCGCCCAATTTTATTTCGTCGATAAATGTACGGTTGCAAAGATTATTATTTTATTGCTTCAAATTTGAATGTTATATGCATTTTTAACAACAAATATATGTTTTAATATTATATGAAACATAAATTTATATATTTAAAAATGAAAAATTAAATATTTTTAAAATGTAATTGATATATCCAAATTAAATTTAATATCAAGAAATCATAAATATTATGATAAGCTATTTGCTTACTTATTTATTTTCACTTATTTGTGAACGAATCAATCTACAGAAGCATTTGAATGCAATCAAAATACAAAGTGAATTTGTAATTTTATAAGAAGTATTTTATATTAAGTTTATAAGAAGAGATCAACCAAATAAGTTTATATTGAAAAACAACTATTGTTATTAATTATTGTTACTTAAATTAAATTATTTTCGTTAAATATTTAATATAAATATATATTAATATTATAATATATTAATATACATTAATAATGATAAAAAGTATGACATTTGTTGTTATTAAATGATAGAATTCACTAAAAGTATATAAATATGTAATAAATAAAATAATTTTGTGATAAAAATGATAAATGAGGTTTATCTATTGTCAATACATTGGTCATTCTCATTTACACCTGAAAAAATAGCCAAAAAACACAATTTTTGTAACTGGGCGGGGCTACCCGACACATTTTGAAAAGAGCTGAAAAACATGTTTTTTTAAATTTCTATTTTTTTAAGTTTAACTATTCTTTTTTTGGTTTATTCTTTTTGCATTATTTAATTAGATGATAAAACAATCGAAACATACAAAAATGTTGATTATTACTCAGTATTATACAGAAATATAAGCAATACTCCTTAAGTGAGCGGGGCTACCCGACTCTCCCCTAAATGTAAGGAAGACGAAGATGAGATAGCATCGGCAGCTGGAATATTCTATAATAAAACCGTGTAAAACTTTCATACGTAACTTATGACAATACGATTGATAAGCAAATTTAAAGACAAGGTTTTAATGTTGTTGTTGCCGCATGCTAGTGCTTCCCAAAGTGTGGTACGCGTACCCCCAGGGGTAAGGGAACAGTTTAGCGGGGGTACTCGCTCTTATGCGAAAAACGAAAAATTCAAAAAAATTTTATTTAAAAACAAAGCTAGCCGTGAAAATTTACGATTACGTATTTTTCTATTCGCTATTTTTTGCAGAGTTAACAGTTCATAATTAGTGGTATCAACAGCCAGTTGTGATTTTTAACTTTTGTGGAAATTTTTATAGTAAAAAATACATTAATTTTATATTTGTGGTACACAGCGCTACGAAAAATTTAGAAAGGGTACACAAAAGTCATAAATTTGGGAAACACTGCCGTATGCCATTAAGGCAAAGGGGTTGCACTTTTTCTTGTTTTTTCAGTGGCGCCATCTATGGCTGAGAATTCGACTTCTGACACACATTTATAGGGCGGACCCATTCACACATTCATCCACAGATCGTAATTTTGCCGGGATCTGAACCAGAGAAATCCGGCTCTGCAAGTAAGAGCTGACAAACTTCAGGTCAGCCAGCAAAAAACGCACACAATTCTTGTAGATCAACACCGACCAGTAATTGTTAAACTGACAATCTTCTCAGAATCCTGAGATTGGCAAAAGTTTCAGAACTGTTTTCATTAATTCTAACTATTGCTAGATGCCGATTTACTCCGAAAAAAACATGTATGGAAGGAACAAAGTCACTGTACCTTTTCACACTATTTTTAATCCGTCCTTCAGTTCAATCAAGCTTTAATTATTCTATTCATTGCATTTACTGTTTTTACATTTAATTTAATAGTAGTTTAACCTTTAATCTTCGAGTCGTTTTATGATAATAACTAATGGAACTGCTTACATTACATACAGTAAGCACTTTTCTAATTGTAAAGACTTTTAATGTGTAAAATTGATTATTGAAGTAAATGAAACTTGGGTTACTTGAATTTGCTACATTTACTTTTATCTTTAATATTATTTTGCCTTAATTTGTTTTTTATTTATCTATTTATTTTAGGGTAAAGGGAATAAAGGGCTTAAGAGTTGTAGATGCATCAGTTATGCCGATTGTACCTTCTGGAAATACTAACATTCCAACTATTATGATTGCCGAGAAAGCCTCTGATATAATTAAAGGAAGTATTCATTGCCAAAACTAAACTTACATATTTATTAGTATAATTTATTATCAATTATGATGGGATGGACAACATTTCACACAAATACCAACAGATATTACTTCATCAAATGAATGTAAAGGGAACGCAATTATATAATTGATATTTTGCATTTTAAATGCTTAATAAAATATTTTTAAATCAACCAGCAGATTTATTGAGAGTAATTTATTTCTTACTCAATAAATGTTTGATTTGAATTTCTCTAAAACCAATGAGGGACTGTTTTCTTACTAATACACTTACTACTACATATTTTTATTAAAAAAATTCGTTACATTTATTTATTTTGGTAAAAAGGCTTACATTAGTCAAGAAACAAACATTTTGGTTATTTGCTAAAATCCACATTCAATATGAGATTTGTTTCAACTTTCTCGATTATTTTGATTCATCTATACAATTTAAGAAAATTATTTCCTGTAACAGTAACGTATTATATAATTAACTCTCATTGTCCCACAGAGGACTGATCGTAAAGACACGGTTCCCAGTATAATACCGAAGTCAAGCATCACTGGCTGCAGTCAGTAAGCGGTTGGGTGACCACTTTGGAAAGCCTGCGTATGGATGGAGGGTACGTGGTATAGGCCCTCGTTAAACCGTTCTACAGTAAAGAGATCGACTTTGTGAGCAGGTCGTCTAGCTACCAAAGCAGGAGAGCCATCCCGTCTGCAGAGGATCAAAATTGCGATTGCTGGTCTTCGGATCATTCGCAGGAATGTTTCCCAGACCGTCGCCAATAGCCCATTGTGCTGCTCTAGGGCGATGTAAATAAACTACCTACCAACCTACCTTATTGATTTCAATTGCAGGCCATGAAAGACAAGTAAAAATTTATTAGTATTATTATTACTACTAATTATAATAATAATCAAGTGTTGAGTGGTTAGAGAATCGGACTCCGGACCGGAGGATCAAGGTACGATCCTCGACTCTGCCAAGAACCACCAAGTGCATGCGATATACGTGCTCGTAAAATATGTAGAATCGAAAGTCCTGTGATCGGTCGCTGAGTAGAATCATGGGTACAAGGATTTGAAGAAAATTTCCACCCCCTTCTGTTCTATGTCTAAAGTTAGAAGGTGGCCTCACAAAATTGTGATGGTACATCTTTGTATTATCCTTAGAAATGTTTCCCAGACCGTCGCCAATAGACAATTGTGCAGCTCTATTGCGGCATAAATAAAATACCTACATACCTATAGTGCGGCTTTGAGGAGAACTATGAAAGTATGGGATATTACGGTAACAAGCGAGAACACATTTCTAATGGTGGAAAGAATGTGCCGACTGGTTTACTCACGACGACTTATGCCAAGATTAAGACAAAACTATTCACCCCACGCCCCTATTCGAAGTGCCTTTTCCTCGTAACCATAGTACCCGCCACGCGAGTCAGAAGTTCTTCTGAAAGCCACACTATACCTTAGCTTTTAATTATATAGATGTTTACATATGAAATTTTACGTTAGATTTGATCATCTAAGTTTTTAAAGTGATTAATTAAAATGTATTAGGCATATATACCTAGTAATTATTCCAAATTTTAAAGGCTATAAAAGAGTGATTGGCATATTTTCTGGTCAAGATATATTTCATATTATTGAAATATTATTGAAGATATTCATATTATTGAAATATTTCATCAGTATGACGCCACGAATCTAAATTTCTTGACAAAACTATTCTGAGAGCTACGTTGTTCTGAGGCAAATCATTAATGAAAATTTAATTATCAGAGAGTGTTATGTTAAGGGGAAACAACACAGGTGACTTTAAGAAAGGATATCCTTTTAAATATATATGTTTTTAATGTAATTTGCAACAATTGTGAAAACTTAACTGAATACATTTTTCTTTTGTATCTTATTGTATGGATTTTAATCTTCATTTTATTAAGTTACAAATACAAAAATTTAAAAAAATTAGCGCATATATAATTCTATAACAATTTTTTTAAATTATCCATAACTTACTGTACTCCGAACTTGAAAAAAAAATCATCTAAATTTGAATTTTTTTGAACTACATGAGTGTAACATTCATTGCACGTAGGATTTTCAACAAAAAAAAAATTTCAAAACATTGCAGTGTTTTGTAAATTATAAGTTACATAATTAATAAGTTACATAAAATGAAAAAATAAGTTACAAAATATATAAGTTAAAATTACATAAAATAAGTTAAACTTACATGAACTACTCAAAAACAGTCGAATCAATTAAAAAATCACTACTCGCAAAGAAAACTATTTATTATGAAATTTTTTTTCATATTTTGAAAAAAATAATCGGTAGAAAATTGTTCTAGCTAGAGTTAGAACAAATAAGAGAAGCGTAGTTTCGAATAAGTTGCTTTAAAGGATTCGTGAACAAATTCATATGAATATATAAATTTTTTTAACGAACTATAATGCATCAATACCAGATCCATAACATGCTTTTTTATCACTTTCAGCAGTCTCAAGCGCTAATCTAGCCCTTTTTCTTGTCGATCGACCCTCATCTGTAATCCATGTTTTATTGCGAAACAGCCAAAATTTCGTGGTATTCTTCATTTTTAGCGTATTTTTTGGCAGTTGGGCAACATTTATTTCTGATTGTTCCAAAACTGTCTAAAACCTCGAAATTCAAATTAAAGTTTTTTTTAAAAAAATTTCTTTAAATATTTATTTTTGAATGAGGTTCAGTTACCGTATATTCCGGCGTATAACGCGCACTTTTAATACAAAAAATAACATTGGAATGTAATGGGTGCAAGGTATACGCCGAATATAAAAAATTATAG
>NC_092207.1:44166516-44178025 GCF_043381705.1 Parasteatoda tepidariorum | reverse complement strand
GGTACGGTAACGTTACAGTCAGCAGATCCTCATAAACCTCCTTTAATTGATCCAAACTATTTTGCTGTATCGGAAGATTTGGAGGATATAGTTGAAGGTGAGTATGTGCGTTTAAATAAAGCAATTGATTCTAACATTGTTTTTTGAAGAAAAGTCTGTTCGAATTTAGTTTCATATATCATTAACTCCAAAATTATTTTATGCAACGAGGTTCATTAGTCCCAATGATTGTTCTTCATTGCGAAACAAATTTTATGTTATGAAATAAATATTTTTTTTTATTGCTATAACGTTTTGGAAAAATAATAATTTATCTTTGGAAAAATAATGTATTATCTTGTGAAAAAGTAACATTTTTAAGCGATTGTTATTTATCCTTTTTCTTATACCAACATTTTTTTATATCTTTATCAAATTTTAATTACTTATATTGTAAATATCAAAACATTTTAATGATAGATTATAATGAAGTTTATTTAAATAAAACTGATTGCAGTATAAGATCATTTCAGCAGCTATTGCGACTTCCCCGTTGAATGAATGAATTTAAGACAATAAGTAAAAAACAGTTGGTTAATAATAGTTAGTTTTATTAATAAGCTCAAACTTTTTTTCATCTGTTGTAATTTAATTGGAATCGAAATTTTTTTTCCCTTTTTTTCTCAAACATCCATCTTTTTCACTAATCTCATTTTAGTCAATTATAATACGTAACTAACAATTATCAACAGTTTAAGTGTCGTATGTGTTCATAAAAACTCGAGTGTTTACGTAATTTGCAAAATATATTTCTTATCATATTCTTCCATACATTTGGAAAATTAATACTGTTTCGCAAAAACTAAAGAAATATTTTTTTAATTTCTTTTTTTATTTTTTTAATATTGATAAGTGAAACCTCGAATGTCTATAGAAATATAATCACTTCAAAAAAAGAAAAAAAAAGTACTAACTTACGAATGAAATAAATCAAACAAAGAAAATTGATTTTACTGTTTCAGAAATATCAATATCTTTATTAAAATTACGGTCTTTTAACTTCTCTTTGCATTAAAAATTCTTACCGCGTCATCGTTTTGTTAGATGGTCAGCTTTACCCTACATTTCAGTTTATTGTGAACAAAAGTTGTGACACTTAGAAATCATAGTACTGACAAAAATATATATTCAGTAGTAATTGAATCAAGGGTTACAGTTAATAGTTGTTAAGCAAACTTTGAAAACTCCCTAATACTCATTAGTTTCATTCAAAAAGTCGCCAAGATAAGTTTTTAATGTAATTTGTCTTCTGAGTTAAATTCAAAATTCCAAAAATGATGAAAATGAAAAATTTATGAACGAGAATATGGAGAGAAAAAATTTTCATTATTGATATTATTCTAATTGTGCATAAAAAAAGCAATTAATTTATTATTGTAGCAAGAGCTGAATGTTTTTATATTCAAAAAAAAAGAGAGAAAGAAAAAAAGGAGAAGTGAACAGTGAATTATTTGACAACATATTAACACAATTTGGGAACAGTATCAAACTTGAAAGATGTACATATTTGTGTTTATTAACATTGCAACAGTAATTTGTGGAATCTTTAATCAGTGGCGTTAAGAAATGAGTGGATTTCCAAGTTAATCTTATCGATAAGACACCCAAAAGAAAAAGAAAAAGAGTTGTCTGAAGTTTGACAAACCATAAAAAAAAGGAAAAAAGAACGTAACTCGAAAGGAAAAGCAGCGGAGCACTATCTATTTATAAAAATTTAAATCTACAGTTTAAATGCATTTTCATGCAAACGTATGCGGAAATTATTCTTAAATGTAAAAAAATATATATTTAAATTTCAATCATTCAAAAATATATTACTAAATTTGTTAATATATTACTAATAATCAAATTTTATACGAAATGAAAGATTTAATTTTTTAAGTAAAATAATACTAGTGATCTTGTAATAAAATTAAAATTTGCAAAATTAATCATCTGTAATTCTACCTGGATGCCTGGCCAAGGCCTCTCATCCCCCTTTTTGTACAATGATAATCCTTTAATGAAGGAAATAATTTTCCTTTGCACAGAGATAAATTAGCGTTACCAAAACTTTCTACTCAAACATACAAGGATTGAGTATTACTGCCGTTACAAAAACTGAAAGAGATTTACTAATTTTTCTTTTCTGGGTAACACAGACGCGCAAATTAGTTCTAAGATTAAAATCTTCCAAAAAACACGTTTTGTAAGAACAGAGTATTTTTACAGTACTAAGCAACAATAAGTTTTTTTTTAATGCAAACCGATATCCTGACAAAATCTCCAGTAATAGGTGAGTGGTTCATAGATTCGTGTATCACTTTGAAAGGTATTTTCGGTATACGGTACGAGTACTGTTATGGTACGAGTTGTGGGTGCTTATTAGTTTAGTAACTCACCAAGTTTTCAAAATCAATAAATTAATATTGACTATAATGTTAATAGTGAAGGGCGTTGTGAAGGACAAGGGTTCAATCCTCAGTGGCGGCTTGAAGTCCACCTAGTTTCAAATGAAGAATGGGTACCAACATATTTGTGCAATGCTGGTAGCATTATTTGCATTCAATCTGTAATTTGGTGCAATGCTGAAATGCATTACCACAATTACACCGTTGGCAACAAAATTGCGTAGCCTTGAATTCCATGACTCCCTGGCCAACAACGAGTTGTTTGGGAAATGCTTTACTTTATTATGTTTACGATTATTATTTTGACTATTATACAGGTATAAAAACTTGCCAAAGGCTTTCCGAAACTCAAGCAATGAAATCTATTGGAGCTAAGCCTCTCGACACTGTGTATCCTGGTTGTGAAAAATTTCAAAAATATAGTGATGATTATTACCGTTGCCATGCAAGATCTGCACCAATAACACAAAATCATGAAGTGGGGACAGCAAAAATGGGTCACCCAAATGACCCAACGACAGTGGTTGATCCAGAGTTAAGGTAACATTTTGTGTTTAAATTATATTTCCTTTATGAATACTTATTTTATTTAAAACAAATAAACTGGTTACCGTTGATGAAATGGATCGGTGAAGGAAAATTAGCATAGCTTGTTCAGACTTATAATAGCATGAATAATAAAATATTCTAAAATTATCGCAATAAACATACGTTTGAAAGAATTTTCTGCTTACTTAAAAACACTGGTTTTAAATTCCAGGCATTTATGAATGTTAAGCATTACCTGAGGGCCTTTAAGGTATCCGACTACCTTAAAAAAGAGGATTTTCACAAAAAATCACTTTTTTATTTTATTGCTTTATAATAATGCCCAATTTTTCTAGTTTTAAAAACTAGAAAAANATGTCAATAAAGAACTGATGCCTTTGGATAAAAACAATCTGTGTGGCAATCGAATAATTGATATTGAGATCCTAATGGTGATATTAGCTTCATTATGTTGTCCGGTTTGCTATGATAACAAATTGCATTTAGAAGAAAATTCTAGATTTGAGCTATTATAAATATTATAAAAAATATTTTTTACTTCTAATTATTAATAAAAACTATATTTAGACATATATATTAAAGTGTGAAAATACAGTAAGATGGTTGTTTAATAAAAAATTGTTCCTGTGTTAAATGCTTTATAAGTAGTAGACTTTTGATGTTATTCACTAAATACTTTAAAATATCGCTAAATAATACGTTAAAATATCGCTACGTTAAATAAAACTAAGAAAATGTGTGAAGGAATGTGCCCCCTATAAAATATAATAACTTCCTACTGACAAACATTCATAGTTTTTAGAAAAAATGTAATTATAAACTTTAATTGTGTTTTTCTCAAAATGACAATTTTGCTGTTTTTTGTCTACGGAAAACAAGATAACTCAACTAATTATAATAAATTTGTCTTCAAACTTTCAGAGATTGTTTCTTGTATTGGTGGTTATGTAACAGACCTCCAGAATTCAGATAACTGTATTATTTTTTGTTTTATGAGATATTTTGCAGTAGATAATGTGAAGAAAATGTGAAAAAAAATGGAAAAATATGCTTAACACTCCATAAATTTTTTTAATTTCATGATATCATTTAAGTTGAGGTTCATAACACTTCAGAGGGTTATACGAAACGGCTCAAAAAGTTTGATAGCTGCATGTACAATAGTTTTTTGTGTAGAGTGTTTTCCGTTAATGAGTTATTTTCATTAAAATTATCTAAAAAATACTCTTTAAACAAAAAATTTCCTGTATATCAAACTTTTCTCCATTAAATAAGTTTATTTAAATTAATATACAATATAAATTGCAATAATGTTGTGAAAAATATTTATTTTTCAAAAATTTTGTCCCGAAGGTAGTCGGATACCTTAATTAAAAAGAATCCCTATTAGAGAATTTATTTTTATTTCTTATTAGTTTTAGACCTATCTGAATAAACTGTGGTTGTCGGCTGTTGTACCATAAATCATTAATTATAGATTTACAAATTATTTCACAAATTTGACTATAAAGATTCAATAGAATTAAAATTACCTGATTCTATGTCCATTCTGTGAATCTTCTTTTCAATAACTCAATGTTTTACTGACTCATTTGTACGACTCATTTTACTGACTCATTTCTTAGTTTGTAAATTTCAGTTATTAATTCACATATTTAGAGATTAACGTTTTCAAAACCTACAAACCTATAGCAGTCCGCAAAATCATCCATTAACTGCTATGCTGTCCTTGATTCACTTAATCATCCTTTCAGCAATACACCGATTCATTAATTTGTCTTATAACTAATTCAGTAATTAACCATTTCTCCTTTTTTAGTTATACACCAATTCTTGATTTAACAATTTACTAATACGATTTGCTGATTTATTGGTATGCTTACTTTTGTCTTCTTATTTTTCTACTTTATTCAAAACATGCAAAACATCTGGAAATTAAAAAAAAAAGAAGAAAGAACGAAAAAACACTGTATATAATATTAGTAACAATAATAAATGCACGGTATAAAACTGTCATCATAAATGTTTAATTTCATTAGCTGAAAAATTGTTTGAACTTGTTAACATATATAACTGAATTCTGAAATGTGAGATAAACCAGCTGAATACTTTTTGAAGGAAAAATTCAAAAAATATTATTACTATATAAATGTGAGGAAAACGAGAAGGAGATAGCATCGACAGCTGGAATGTTTCTATAATAAAACCGCGTAATAATTTCATACGTAACTTGTGACAATACGATTGATAAGCAAATTTAAAGACAAGGTTTTAATGTTGTTGTTGTCGTATGCCATTATGGCAAAGAGGTTGCGCTTTTTCTTTTTTTTCCAGTGGCGCCAAATATGGCCCAGAATTCGGCTTCTGACACACACATACGTCACAACCCGTTTATAGGGTGGACTCATTCATACATTCATCCACAGATCGTAATTTTGCCAGGATCTGAACCAGAGAAATCCGGCTCTGCAAGTAAGACCTGTCAAACTTCAGGTCAGCCAGCAAAAGACGCACACAATTCTTGTAGATCAACACAGATCAGTAATTGTAAAACTGACAATCTTCTCAGAATCCTGAGATTGGCAAAAGTTTCAGAACTGTTTTAATTTATTCTAGCTATTGCTAGATGCCGATTAACTCCGAAAAAGACATGTACGGAACAAAGTCACTGTACCTTTTTACAGTATTTTTAATCTGTCCTACAGTTCAATAAAACTTTAATTATTCTATTCATTATACATTTACTGTTTTTACTTTTAATCTAATAATGGTTTAACCTTTAATCTTCTTGTCGTTTTATGATAATAACTAATGGGACTGCTTACATTACAGTAAGCACTTTTATAATTGTAAATACTTTTAATGTATAAAATTGATTAATGTATTGAATTAAATGAAAGTTGATTTGCTACATTTACTTTTATCTTTAATATTATTTTGTCTTAAGTTGTCTTTCATTTATTTATTTAATTTAGGGTAAAGGGAATAAAGGGCTTGAGAGTTGTAGATGCATCAATTATGCCGATTGTACCTTCAGGAAATACTAACATTCCAACTATTATGATTGCAGAGAAAGCCTCTGATATAATTAAAGGAGGTATTCATTGCCAAAACTAAACTGATATATTTATTAGTATAATTTATTACCAATTATGATGCGATGGAAATCATTTCATACAAATACCAGCAGATACTTCATCAAATCAATACAAAGTGAAAGCAATTATAAAATTGATATTTTGCATTTTAAATGTTTAAGTAGCAATAAAGTATTTGTAAATCAACCAGTAGATTACTTGAGAGTAATTTATTTCTCACTCAATAAATGTTTGATTTGAGTTTCTCCAGAACCAATGCGGGACTTTTTCCCACTAATACACTTGTTCCCTTTTATGCATCGTATACTTTTATACATGCTCTTTTAAACAAATTAATGTGACTCTAACATGCATACATCCCTTTGACTTTTGAGTTGCCTGTTCATCTCTTTCCAAAATATTACTGTTTATTTCCGATAAGTGAATCATTTAACGTATTTTTATTTAAAAAAATCATTAATTTTTTTTATTTTGGTAAAAAGGCTTGTATTTTTAAAGAAACAAATATTTTCGTTATTTGCTAAAATCCAGATGCAATATGAGATTCGTTTCAATTTTCCCGATTAATTTGATTCATCTATACAATTGAAGAAAATTATTTCCTGTAACCGTAACGTATTATGTTATTAATTCTCATTGATTTCAAGTCCCGCAGAGGACTGATCGTTAAGACACGGTTCCCCGTGGAACATCGAAGTCAAGCATCACTGGTTGCGGTCAGTAATCGGGTAAGTGACCACTTTGTTCACCTTACGTATGGATCGAAGGTGAGCAGTATACCTGTAGGTCTTCGTTACACTGTTCTACCGTAAAATGCTTGACTTTGCGCGCAGGTTGTCGAGCTACCAAAACAGGGAGGCCATCCCCGCTGCAGAGGATCAAAATTGCAATTGCATGTCATTGGATCATTCACATAGATGTTTCCCAGACCGTCACCAATAGCCAATTGGGCAGCTCTAGTGCGACGTAAATACCAACTACCTATCAACCTACCTCATTGATTTCACAATTTCTAGGTCATGAAAGACAAGTAAAAATGTATTATTAATAACAATTACCAAGCAAGACTAGTATTAGTATTTGATATTGTTGAGTAGTTAGAGAATCGGACTTCGGTCCGGTTGACCGAGGTTCGATTCTCGACTCCGCTAAGAGCCACCGAGTGCATGCAATATACGTGCTCGTAAAATCTGTGCAATCGAAAGTCCTGTGATCGGTCGCAGAGAAGTATCATGGGTAAAGGGATCTGAAGAAAATTTCCAGCCCCTTGAGATCTATGTCTAAATTGAGGAAATGGCCTCACAAAATTATGATGGTATGTCTGCGGATTATCCTCAGGGATGTTTACCAGGCCGTCCTCTATAGGCAACTGCGCAGCTCTGTTACAACATAAATATCTACCTACATCTAATATAGTTTGAAACGATTGTGATAAACTTAACTGAATACATTTTTTTTAGTTTATTGTACAGATTTTAGTCTTCATTTTATCAAGCAGTAACAAATACAAAAATTTAAAGAATTTACGCATATATAATTGAACAACCATTTTTTTTTAAATTATCCATAACTTGCTGTACTCCTAACTTGAAAAAAAAAATTTTTTTTAAACTACCTGAGTGTAACTTTCATTGCCCATAGGTTTGCTTAAAAAAAACTTTTTTGTTTCAAAAAAAAGGCAGTGTTTTGTAAATTATAAGTTATACAATTAATTAGTAACATAAACTAAAAAAGGTAAGTTACATAATATATAAGTTTAAATAGCATAAAATAAGTTAAATTTACATGAATTACTCGAAAACAGTCGAATCAATTAAAAAATCCCTACGCGCAACGAAAACTATTTATTATGAAACTTTTTTCATATTTTGAAATAAATTGGTTAAAAATTGTTCTACTTGGTAATAAGAGAAATGATCAACAAATAAGAGAAACGTAGTTTTGAATAAATTGCTTTTAATGTTTCGTGAGCAAATTCATATGAATACATAAATTTTTTTAGCTAACTATAATGCATCAATACCAGATCCATAACATGCTTTTTTATCACTTTCAGCAGTCTCGAGCGCTAGTCTATCCCTTTTTCTTGTCGATCGACCCTCATCTGTAACCCATGTTTTATAGAGAAACAGCCAAAATTTGGTGGTATTCTTCATTTTTAGCATATTTTCTTTATCTTTTGGGCTTACATTTATTTCTGATTGTTCCAAAACTGTCTAAAACCTCGAAATTCAAATCAAAGTTTTGTTTAAAAAATGCTTTTAAATATTCCTTTTTGAATGAAGTTCAGTTACATAAATAAAAAATCTTACAACCAATTCCCTTTCGAAATCCCTGTATTTAAGTCAAAAACAAGCAGAAAAAAATTATCTCTTTCGTGATTGCAATGGCTTGAATAACTGTAGCTCTAATATCTAAACCTCAACACCCTCTTAGAGGAAACATTTCCTTCAGGTATTTGCTTTAAGATGATATATAAAAATTGGAAGAAAGGAGGTTGTGTGTTGTTCATGAAAATTACTTTTCTTTTCCATAAAAAAGATTCCTTGAAATTTCATACGCATGAATACCAACTTTCTGAGTCTATAAGAGAATTTTTCAAGCCCCCAAAATTTTACGAAAATACGAGTCGATTTACACAGTCGTAATAAAGTTGGACATTTGTTTATCGTGAAATATCAAAGCATTATAAGCAATGAGATATATATGAATAACTTTATATCAGTTCACCAAAGTATTGAAAATAGTTTATCAAAACTATTTTCAATGCAGTTAATTTTGTATTTTCTCACATAGTATTTTCTTTTCATATAAAGGTGCTTTTAGGAACAAAAATTTAAACTAAGTTCAGAAAAATTTTAGGGAAAAGAAAAGTTGAGATATAGTGCATTTAAGAGTATTTCAAAATCATAACACAATGAAAAATTTTAAAACATTCCAAAAAGCTAAAAATTTAAAGTTTCCAAAACATTTTTGTGTCAGATAACATTAGCAGTGTTGTCATAGAGATCTCACTTTGGAATAGATTCTACTTCATGGTATCTGCTGAGTCCAACAAAAAATCATTTTCACCCCTTTTCTAAAAATTCGAAATTCCACACTTTTTAAAAGATTTTAAATTAACATTAGAATCAATATTTTGTTACACACCTGGTATCTGTCGAATGGCATAATATAAAGAGCAGCTTGTATACTTTCTGTTTTCCATTTGTGTAATAGTTTTTTGCCTTTCCCTCAACTATCTATTTCAAGAAAATCAAATGTTATCATCAGAGGGTTTTTTAATTTCAGAAACTTTCAATATTTGCTTTTTCTCAACGGTCGACTTATATACCAACGCACCTATATATATATCCAGTNTAAATTTGAGTTTTATGGTGTTTTAAGAAGATTAACAATAAGATTTCATAGACCTTCCTCATTATTTATAAACTATTTTTACATTATCTACTCTATGTTTAAAATTTGGATTGACTTTCTGAATTGCACAAACTGCATAGATTGCATATTAATTTAAAAACATAGTTCAATTTAAATTATAATTAAAATTTAACAAAAAATTATATATCAAAAATATTTTAGTTGGTGCAGGACAAATTAATTTTAATAAAATTGAAATTGACACCGTTTGTGTGGTTGTGTAATATGTATGAAAAAGTTAAGCTGATAGTACTTATAAACAACAGCTTAGTATTATTAAGTAAAAGCTAAACATAAGCACTGTAAGTGTATCTGAGATTTCAAAGATGGAATAAATTTACTTCATTAAGGAGATACTGTAAAATCTCAGTGTAAGTCACTTATTCCTTGGGTGCTTTCATTATTTAAAACAGAAATTTTTATAATTTATCTCAATTCAAACAAGCGTTTATGCATCAATATAAAAGATCAGCTATATTAAAGTGTAAAAAAGCAATGAAATTCGAAAATTTTTCCAAAAAAAAATCTTAAAATCAGAACAGATGTTTTATTAGTCTCCAAGCAATTAAATATGAGATCACAAATTTCGCCAGTTTAATTTGATCACAGTTTGACGTGAGCAAAACATTTAAAGCTGTTGTGAAATTAAAATGCATACAATTTCCATCGAAACAACAAAAGCATTAATATCATAACTACATCATCATCAGTGAAGAGTTGCCATTATATATGTTTTAAATGTCAACAATCACGCCACATATTTTAAATGTAAAATAAAAATATTTTTTTTAATTATACTTGATAGAGTGTAATATAACCTTTATAATAAATTATACTTAAAAGATACATTGTTAAATAACTCAAAATTTAATTTGATAATTTTTAAGAAAAAGAACTGAATTGAAATGAAATGGTAGGAATAGAAACTATTTTAACCTGAAATGATAAAAAACTCTTTATTTTAGCTAAAAGTTTAACAGTGAAATTTTAGCTAAAGAAAAAGCAGTGAAATTTTAGCTTTGAATTTTAGCTAAAAGTTTAACAGTATTTACAAATATGCAACCCAGAAATAAGCCAAAATAAAAATGCTAGTTATCTTTGATTTTTGTTGTAATTTATTATCTGTAGCTTTTTAAGTAAGAATAACCTAATTAGTTACTTTTGACAAGTTGTAAAACAGTACTATTAAAAATCAATGAAAATTTAAAATAAATAAAAATAATTAATAAAATTTTTTACTACCTGTTCACAGAAAATAATACTTATACTTCGAATTCGATATACATATACCACCAGGAAAAGTAATGAATAATGTAACTAAAAGGTTATAAAACTTATTTTTTCCATCTTAATTTATGCCCCATTTATTAATCCTCTATTTTCTGTGAAGATAATGCATTTTATGCATTATTATATTGATTAGCATAAATTTTGTAACAAGAAGCAATCAACAAATGTCTTTCAATAAAACACAAAAAAATTTATGTGATAAAAAGCAAATATAAAAATAAATAATGTTTTTAAATTAATTTTCTAATTTTGAAATTTATATTTCAATACATTTGAAGTATTAATGACCATAATACATTGAGCCTCGATTAATATTTCGACAATCAAAAGAAATTAATCTCGGATATTTGAAATCTAAATAATCAACCACGTTCGATAAAATTTATGTTAGCTGTGACACAAAGTGATCCCGAAATAGATTATTTAATCAAACCAAAAATATTATTTTCTTAAACCAAAAATATTTTCTCAAAATCTTCAAATGTTTGTCAAACCAAAGTCGATGGAATAAAAATAACTAGGAGGCTCCGCCCCCTGCTCGCTAACGCTCGCCATCCCCCGAGGATTGCTACGCAATCCTATGTGGTTCACGCCGTGAACCATGGCTCGCTCGCCAATGAACACAATGTTCTAGCACAAAGACATAATATATTATCATCAAAGACATAGTATTTTATCATCAAAGACATAGTATTGTACTTATGTAGAAGAATTCTACCAATG
>NC_092207.1:44159962-44165554 GCF_043381705.1 Parasteatoda tepidariorum | reverse complement strand
TAGGGGAGAGGGGGGCACATGTGAACAATTTTTTTTATTTCTTCATTTTTCAAAAAATATCATAAATTTCTCACAGTAAAGAAGTTCATATGTTTAAGTAGTCTTTTCTTCGTCTTATGGAATTTTTTGAGATTTTTTAATAAAATATTTTTTTACTTTATGATATTTTAGAAAAATGACTTCAATTGTTCACATGTGCCCCTATTGGGGGCACATGTGAACATGCCTGGGGCACATATGAACAAGATTAAAAACACAAAGCAATCATCATATTTCAAGGGAAAAAAATCTTTAATATGACAGATATAGATACGTATTATACTGAAGGGGTTGTAGCTTACTATGCGAATTTAAACTGTACAACAGTACTGTCAATAAGAAAATAATTTTTCAGCTGTACAATAATTTTTTCACTGTTGGGTTTTTCGCAACTTCATGTTCCTCAGGAGTTGTAATGGGCCTTTTTCGTTCCTCTCTGATACTCTTTCATGCTTTTTTTTCATTTTTCTATCTTTTCATCTGTAGTTTAAAATTTCTATCTTTCTCAGGTGTATCAGTTAATATGCGTAATGCAAGATCAATCATTTAATAAAAAAAAAACATTTTTTTTAAAGAAAAAATTAATAAATTAATTCTGAAAAATTAAATAATAATAATTTTAAATGCATACATATTTTTTAAAGTTATAATATCATGAGGATAATAATCTTAATACTATGTAGGGGCACATGTGAACTGTTCACATCTGCCCCAGATGATTTGTTCACAAGTGCCCCATCATCCTTCTTAAACCTTACTTGAAAAATAAAGAATTTTTAAATGAGTAAAAAAAAATTAATTGTCATAAACTTACCTGAATGTTCATATAATGGTCTGCAATAGTTAATTTTAGTTTATTAATTGATTTATACTATGCTTTCACTTGAAGAAGCTAGTGATTATAATATATACAACACCAGCTGATACAATGAAATTGTCAGAATAGAACAACAAAATGTCTCATTGTTCCGAAAGTTTCGCAGAGAGGTAGGACTAGTACTGCCATCAATTGAAAATTTTTCAAGATTTTTTATTTCAAATCATATTGGTAAAACATACCATGTTCACATGTGCCCCCTGTTCACAAGTGCCCCCCTCTCCCCTACATAGTAAAGAATTGTAATAATTGTAAAATTGAAGAATTGTATAAAGTAGCAGCACTTCGGGTGCCTCATTTGTAAAATCCATTTTTAACGTAAAAAATTATAGCGTAATTTCTTTTCACCGTAATTTAATCCAGAAGTTTTTACATTGTATGTACATAAAATTAAATATATTTTGTTCATTCAATTGAAAAATTATTTATTCTCGAACATATTTATATATTTTTCTTGTTAATTACATTCCATTTCACAGATTTTACTTTCTGAAGAAAAATGAGTCGATTTACATTAAACATAAATTTTTGGATGTTTGAATAATCATAAATTTATAATCAATGAGTTATTTGGAAAAAAATGTGTTAACTTCATGTAAATTTTACATGAATACTTTATCAAAATATAATTAAAAAAATAACAATTCAAAACAAGCACATCTAAGCGTATTTCTTTTAAATTTTGAAGTTAAGTTTTAATAAAATATCTAAAACATTTTTGCATTGGGAACTTTATTTTTCTGCAAGGTTGTCTAATTTAAGAATCTTTAACTAATTTAGTCAAATATTTTGCCTAGTTTGAAAAATATTAGAAAAATGTACCAAAAAATTAAGGTACTTTTATCCAAAATTTTACAAATGCAAAAGACAGAAACTTGAAAAATTTTGAAATTAAAATATATTCACTCTTTTAGAGCGTTTAAATATCATCAATTCTTGACAATTTTACTTTGTTATTTTTACTTATCTATAAAACAATATTCGCAGTAATCACTTTGCATAAAAATGTGACATGTCTCTAAGCATAAGTGAAGAGGTTGTTTTTTTTTCATTTTTCATGAGTAACCATATATTTTAAAGAGAAAAAAACCTGTCATTACAATGTACCGTTTACTTCATGAACTTTAGAAAAAATTACCTGTAAATAGTGAATCAAAGTTATTGCTTAACTTGTTTGTATGCGTGTTGCTTAATTTCCTAGCAATTTGGTAACGTATAGCTTTTAAGTAATCTTCACTTTCTAAAGTTAAATTTCGAAAATTTTTAAATTAATAGCAGATAAGAGTAACTTAGTATCTAATGACTAGTTTAAGTATATTTAGCGCGTAAATGATGTTATTTGTCTTTATCTTCTCGGTTACCAGATTGCCTAATTACGCCGCTGAATTCTTCAGAATATGATAGTTTTACGAACCCTATTTTTAAATTAACAATAATTGGGAGTTTCTTAAAAGTTAGGTTTTCAAGTACCGTTACCAAAGTCTTACTACATAAATTCAATAATAGTCGTAAAGTCATAATTAAGGCCCGGATTTTGATGACATTTGCATTTTTGGACATTCTTTGTCCTTTATAGCATTTTTTGAGATTTATAGGGCATTTTCCTTAAAATTTTGGGGCGTATTTTGCATTTTAAAGCATTTTTTAAATTTTTTGTTAAATTTTTCTAATTTTCATTATTTTTTATAATTTTTTATTATTACACTGGCTTCCAAACAATGAAGAAAATTTCTAGGATATTAACAGGTGAAGCAACATCTTTTCAAATTGAAGAAGAATTGTCAGTAAGTGTGACCGTCCTTTTCCAATAACATCACCAATAACATCAGTAGACGTTGAAAGAAACTTCTCCTGGTATAAAAATTTGCTTTCAGACAAGAGACGCTTTCAAAATATTAAAAAAAAAATTTAATAATCTACTGTAATTCTGATATTTAATAATATTATGAAATGGAAGTTGTTATATTCATTTAAGTTTCTATACAAAATGAAAATGTTTTGGAGTCAATATATATAATTTTTTTTANTTTGTCAAACTTTAATGAACGTAGAACAAGTATTGCATTGCTTTATATTTTTTGAAACGACTCATAATAATTTTGAAGAGTAAAACATTGTTTTAGTTCAATATTTTTACTTCTATTTAAGTCATGTCATAAGGCATTTTTAGCGCAATTTTCGCATTTTAAGGGCATTTTTTGCACTTTTAAGGGCATATTTTGCAGTTCATAAGGGCATTTTTTGCACTTTTTAAGGGCATTAATTGAGATTTTTTAGGTCATCAAAATCCGGGCTCTAGTCATAATTCAAAGTCATAAATGTATCCATTTCGATTATATTTCTCGAAAAAAAAAAATTTTTTTATGATATATAAAGAGGTTCAACGTCAGTTTGTCGCAGTGACGATTTGCCGGGACGCAATTTTCCGTCGTCACATTTCATCGGGGACACGATTCGTCGCATTCCTTTTAAGCACTTTTCTTGAAGTTTTGATGAAATTACGAGCTTCTATTTACAAAGACAAAACTGTAAAGTAATGTCGTTTCGCTGTGTTTGATATTTGTTATCAAGATTTTATTTTTAATCAACTAATGTATTCTCCCTCGTTAGCAACAACCTTTCAATGCCGGATCGAAATGGATCGGGAAAAAGTGAATAGGTTTTTAAGACTAACGAATATTTAATGCACCGATACATTACTTTCCGGTCCCCCTCATATAAGGTATTAATATTGTAAGGGAGGTAACGGTGTCCTTTTTGGATTTTTAATATTTATACCAGAAAAAACTATGCTTTCCATTTTAACATTTTTCATATAATATTGCTCATTTAAATAGTTGAAAAATGTATTGCCTTAACAAAATGGTCTCAATAGCGGAAAGCTAATAATTTTTAACTATTTATAAACATAGTTTTTGTATTTTCAATGCTAGGATTCGGACGATGACATAGAAATTTAAAGTAATAAAGGATTTCTTGTATTATTCTGTACTCGTTATAACGAGCTCTTACTATCTATTCATGTACGATTTCGTAATGTATTTATATATTACACTCTTTAATAAGCTCAATCAAAAGTTTACCTCTCAAATCTCTTCAATCTGGTACAAAGGGGCCGAGCCCACACTTCCGTTTTTTGTCAGGAAGAGAGGAAAAGAAGTAAATTGGGGAAGGAACTTAAATATTACTTACTAGATTAATGAGGTATTGTTTCCAATACATATTTTTACACTAAACTAAATGCAGTTCCAGCCGATATGACTAATAGTTTCGAAGTTATAACAGTTTTAGGAACAAGTGTAGTATGTTTTGTACTTAGTTTACACTTTCGATATTGCTATTTCTTGGCTATATAATAAAGCTGTATTTTTTCTTGTGCTTTTATTGAATGGGTCGCAAAAAAATAAAATTGAATCGATAGAATAAATAGTTTAAAAGAAGAGTGTGAATAAGTGCAACTAAAAAATTGTAATTTTCAAAGATAAAACCCTTACAGCTTCTGAAGTATTTATTCTCGTTGATTGTTCTTTTCCTTCGATACAGCGGGGGGGGGGGGAAATATTAGTTTTTTAATTATTAAAAAGAGCTTACTTTAGTTTAGATATTAATACAGATGCGCAAATAAGTGGAAACTAAACATTGTACTTTTATACATAAAAACTATGATGACTCCTGTATCGCTAGCATTTGGTCTCATTCTATATGGCAAAAAAACTACACCGGAAACAATACCTCGCTTGTCAATTAAGACTTAACCATTTGCTAAGAGGAGGGTCCTTAACATTTTCCCCCTGAACAATTTTTTTCTGATATTAACGATTTTTTTTTACTGTACTATAAACATTACTAATTTTTTTAAAATAAAAAGTCATTTCTAAGTCATGAGTCATCTATTATGAAGGACATTCAATTTATTACCATTTTGATACAAATAAAAAAAAACCATTAAACAGAAACAACTCGAAAAGTAAGACTCATGCACCAGGTTTATGAATAAACAAAATTTCATCTCAACTGTCACGATTCAGAAGCTATAATAAAACTTTTTCATCAATCTACTCCTAAGATAAGAACTGAAACTACAATAATAATTTCGGATGAAGAAAAATCGTAATATACCTCATATGGATTTCTTTAACTGCTCTGATGTCATTGAGAGCTTGTAAAATCTAACCAGCTGATCGAGACTAATAGTTCAGGAATAATCCACCTTGTATTCATGTTTTTCGATTGCAGATCTAAGGTGCGTTAAAAGTATTTCACTAAATAGTGTTTTTTTTTCTCTTTATAAATTGTGGAAAGGTAAGTTTTTCAACAAAATATACGAAATGTGCAATCACTATATAAATATGTAATTGTAATATAAAATGTTTTTATGAATTTGTAAAACTTTGTCCATATGGTAAAAAAATAAAATGCTTCTTAACTTTACCCTTAGGAAAATTTGCCATAGGTTTGCCATAAAAAAATGCCATAGGATACTCCTATGGGGTTTTGCCTATGGCAAAAATTTTGCCATATACTTTTGCCATATACGTATGGCAGAATTTTGCCATACATGTATGGCAAATTTTTGCCATAGGCAAAACCCCATAGGAATATTCTATGGCATTTTTTTGAATGGCAAAATTTTGCCATAGGCAAAACCCCATAGGAATATCCTATGGCATTTTTTT
>NC_092207.1:44148031-44158025 GCF_043381705.1 Parasteatoda tepidariorum | reverse complement strand
TTTTTTTTTTTTGCTTATCAAGTATTTACAATTTAATAAATTGCGTGTACATTTTTAAGTATAACCAATCTCTATAGTTGTTTGATTTTATTAAATTTAATAAACTTGTTTGCTTTAATGCAAAATAAAAATAAAAATTGACTTTGTTTTAATACGAAATGATTTTGATTTAATTCTTGAATTAAGACTCAGATCAATTTTTTTATTTCATGCCAAATTTTTCACAAAAATAGCGACTGGATCGCCATTTATAGCATTTTGAAAATTACAAAGTTTGGAGAAATCAATAATTTGAAAAATTGGTCTTCCCCCGGAGTTGTTACACAGATGACACAAGATGACACAGTTGTTTTAATTTTGTTGTTTCATTTATTGTTTGGGTCAATAATTATTTCATTCAATTTTTACAATCGAACGTCTTTGATCTATCAAAGCAGACGGTATTTATCGATATACCTTATACTTGAATCGGCAAGGTCTCGTACTAACATCTGAATACGTATGATGTTTCTTTAGTAAGCATCAGTGCTGATCCAACACTTACTAGAAGATAGAAAACCTTTTCGTCTTAGTATAAATTACTTGACATACTTAAAACCTTAGTAGTCCAACGTTATGAAATCGGTCTTAAAATCCCCACTGTGCAGTTTATGTTCGTTCCTTCAGACTACTATAGTGATCCAAGTGAAGGCTTTCTATACTCTAGGAGGTGTTGGCTAATCTAAGTGCAATCATGTGCTTAAACTTGGTTTCTGAATACGGGCCAGTTTATACATTTGAGATCATTTTCCTAACAGCATAAATAAAGCACAGGTAAAGAATAAAAAATAACTTTCGCAAAATCCTATATCACGACTCAATTTTATAGTTACACAATCATTCTTACTTTGAGAGCTTCTAAAATATCCATTTCCACGCATAAAGCAATTTCTTTTACTAGTGTGAATAAGAACTTTCTAAATGAAATTTTTCTGAATATTATAAATAATCTGCATTATTTCCTTTAACTTCATGCTTGTTAGCTCACATCGTTAGTGAAATTAACTATCTTCAGCCGATCTTTTCCGAATGATTCGGCATTAATATAAATCATTTTATGCATATTCATTAAAATATTCCTATCGTTATCCATAAAACTATCGAATTAAAAAAATGTTACATGAAAAAGTTTGATAAAAATGAAATTTGTCATCAGTAGGAATTAACAAAATAAAAAAATATAAATCTAAATTATTATACCTCCCCCCCCCTAAAAAAGACTTTTATTTTCGTCCTTTTCTTAAAACTTTTAAAACTAAGGATTTAATTAGCAGGTCATCTTGTTTTACAAAGAAATTTTGACAATTTTACTGTTTAATTTGTCGACAATGAAGAGGGTTCAAGACAAAAATAAGAATTTTTCATACATCCTGTGGCGACTTTAATAGTTACTTCTGTCATCTCCTTACGAAAAATACGTTAAAAAAATTTTAAAATTACATCCCTTAGGAAAATTTGCCATAAAAAAATGCCATAGGATATTCCTATGGGGTTTTGCCTATGGTAAAATTTTGTCATACACTTTCGCCAAAGGCAAAACCCCGTAGGAATATCCTATGGCCTTTTTTTATATGGCAAATTTTTGCCATACATGTACGGCAAAATTTTTGCCATACGTACATGGCAAAAGTGTATGGCAAACTTTTACCATAGGCAAAACCCCATAGGAATGTCCTATGGCATTTTTTTATGGCAATTTTTTGCCATGAAACTAAGATGTGCTACAGATTATGAAGAAATATTTTTCCATAGACTATGGTACACCTTTGCCATACTGCTATGGCAACATTTCTGGTTGATATTTTACCATACATCAAAATATAATTACTAACAAGAATCTTTTGCAATGGATATTAAAATTGCAAAACTTAATAATTGTAGAATAAATATACATCCAAAAAAATTTTTTTAAATTTCTTTGATAAACTTCCCCTGTTTTACTTGTAGAATCCTTTCTGAATGCTGTTCTTATTCAAATAAATTTTAACACTTAGTACTAACCGTTTGAAAATGGGTCCGGTGGTCGGAGCGAGTGAGGAAAATGTTGGTTATGTTGATTAGGAACAAAATATATTGAGTACAGGCAACCAACATTTGTTAAAGCTATAAAAAACAAGAAAATAGAAAGTGGGTTCGGAGGTTGGAGCAAGTACAAAAAGCGTTAATTTTGATTGATTGCTATCATAATTAGTTAGATAAGCGTCAGATATTAGAGGAACCTAAACGAAAGCGAAGTTAAATAATGGTCCGATGGTCGGAGCGAGTATGATAATTTTTTAAATTTTGATATGTGATACTAAGCTAAAAATTAAATAGACAACTAAAACAATAAAATACTGTGAAAACTCAAAAGATAAAGAGTAGGGTCGGTGGTCGAAGCGAAATTAGTTTAAAATAGACCAAACGGGACAAAAGCCGAATATGTAACAGTGCAACCAGTGGTGGCATGTGAACAAAAATTTTATCTATAAAAGAGATGGTATTAGACTATGAAAAGCTAAGAATAGAAAACAGACTAAATTAGTTGATCCCCTACTAGTGAAGGATATAAAACTCCGGAAATTTATGTTGAGTTGTGTTAAGCACAGTTAGAAAAGAGAACGCAATATAGAAACATTGGTAAATGCAAAACATGTTTAAGACGTGATTAAAATTGGAAAAATTAATAATTGCGATTGACAAATTGACACTTGGTCAGGGATAGTAAATAAAAATAAATTGGGTATAGGGAATCGCTATGACGAAAAAGTTGTAAACTTAAGGAGAGATTAAATTGTTAAAAGAATTTTTGGTAGCAGCAGCAGATGATATGGTCAGGGACTGTCCAGTTGATGATATTGAAGCGAAACAATTGTCAACCAGTAATCCAGCAAATCTAGTTAAGTGATGACCCTAAGCTATGTATAAATATGCAACAGAACATTGTATAAATATATGTGGAATACTTAAGAAATATTAGTTGTAAGATAGGAAAACACAGAGACATGATAAAAAGCAATTTAATGGCAAGCAAAAATTAAACACAAAATGAAAATATAAAGCCCTAACATATGTAAGATAATGTAAAAAAGCATTGCAAGAACCTAAGAGGAATTAAAATCAAAAACTAATGAGAATGTAAACACTGACTTTGATATTGATATATGACAGCATTAAAATGAAATTGTCACCGAACAAGTTAAAAGAATTAAAAAATTTTAATTATTAAAGAAATGATGGATCTGCCTTGATGTTAAGCACTTAATTGTTTTTTTCATCATGAAGATTGTTTACAAATTGCTATGGGGAATAGAGCACCATTAATAATGGAAAAGTGATGTGACTTTAAAAATTTATATAAAATCAGAGGGAGGGGCTAAAATAAAATAAAAATATGCTGTTTAATCAGAAACAGTTGGGAGAAAGAAATATAGAATTTTTTGATAAAAATATAAACAGCAAGATATTAATTAAAGTGTACAAAGTCAGCGTTAACAAATGGCAAAATTTAACATAGCGAAAACCAATCGCGTTATATTTTGAAAAGATACAGATAATAAAAGTACCAGACAGCCGGAAATTAAAAACTTAATAAATTTAGATAGATCATCGCATAGGCGTTTGCAATAAAATGTTTTGACCAAGAATGAGATCGAAAAAATATTAAAATAAGTTGCCAAAGTTAGCTAAAGATTCTACTTGTAGTGGATAACACGTTAATATGGCGGTCTGATACTCTAAGCCTAGATCAATGGACCATCGGATTTCAAACTCTAAGAAATGGAAAAATTGGCCACCCGGAGGCCGGAAAAGATTCACCAGGAATGCCTTGTGGAATTAGATGTTGAATTTAATTAACTTCGGGGAGAAAAAATGGATATTTCTTTCTTTTAGAAGATGTTTTTGAGGTCTCCATAGGAGATGTTGTTTCGTTGGTGGGGATCAAGATCAGCTTTTCCCTATGGTATACTGCCATACAAATTTCTATGGTTGCCATAGGAGAATGGTGCTGTGCCATATAAATGCCATACAGGTCTCTTTGGTTACCATTGGCCTATGGTATCTTGCCATATAAATTTCTATGGTAGCCATAGGCTTATGGGGTTTTGCCATACAAATCTCTGTGGTAACCATAGGCGTCTGGTATCTTGCCATACAAATTTCTATGGTAGCCATAGGCTTATGGGGTTGTGCCATACAAATCTCTATGGTAACCATAGGCGTATGATATATTGCCCAACAAATTTCTATGGTAGCCATATGTTGCTATAGATTACCATAGGCTTCTCTATGGCAAAATTTCCTAAGGGCGATGGTACAGGCGAAGATAAATATCGGTAAAAATATTTAAGAAGAAAAAAAAAGTATTACAGACTTGACTATAGAAATCAATCATTATCAATTAATTTATATTACTCTTGTCTCAACAGGTAATTTAAATCACTTTTCCAAGCTCAGAAATGTTCGACCTAGCCAGGGAAAGCTCTTATCCCACACCCCTTGCTCACTCGGCCTTTCTTCCACTTATGCTCATGTCTCTAGCCTCGCAAAAGAATTCGCCAAGAACTCGAACCTTGAATTCCATTCGTCCGGAATACGATTACATCATAGGTAAAAGGTAGGTAATTTTATTACGGTAATTTTATATACGATTACATCATAGGTAATTTTATTCAAACATTTTATGCATTATAGATAGAATGCATCATGCAACAACAACAAAAAAACGAACATTTTGAATAACTTTTGTTCCTAATTATCAGATTTTCACATACCAGGACTCAACTTACATGATCTTAAATATGCTAATTAATTTATGCAAATGAAATTTCAAGGTAGGAAATCACACACAAAAATTCTATTTTCTCCGGATAATCAATTTAGTGTTCTTATCTGTTTTCTTCCATTTTTATTTGTTATTTTTACATTTATGCCTGCATAAAGAAATATTTTATTAATTAATGCTTATATGCTAATTAATTTATGCAGACAATACTTTAAGTAAGGAAATCACACTCAAAAGCGTTACTTTCTCCGAATAAATATACTTTTTTTTATTCATTATTTGTATCTATTTTTTATCTATTATTTCATTCTACATGAAAAAGTATTTTACTGAAACGCTATTTTAAAGAAGAGTCTTTTATAGAAATCTAAAGATTCCATTTTGTTAAATGAAATCCATTTTGTTTTGAAAAATGGTTAATAAAATTCGCAAGATAGAATTTAAGAAATTGTGTATAGCAAATATCTTTTATATCTTGACAAAAATAATTCAATATATCAAAATTAAATAATAATTCAATGTATAATATCAATAAATAATCCGGATGTTTCAATAAACTGGATACATTTAACTATAAATTTTATATTTTTTGACGCATAAGCAAATTGAATATCTCATGACTAATGAAAAAATATAGTCCTATGACAATTATTTTGCTGTCCCTAAAATAACAAATACATTGAATTACAGACTTCAATCCACACAAAAATATTTCAGAAAGATATATACATTTTCTTAAAAAAAACTTTGTTTACCTTAAATAATTGAATTTGTATTATTTATTTTGTGCATGAAAAATATCTTAGAAAAATACATTTAAAAAGAAAAGTTTTTTTCTCAAAAAATTGAATTTCTGTTATTTATTTTGTAAAATAACTCTTATTTTGTAAAATTTTCAGCTGTCAGTAAAAATTAAGTATCTGTTTTTGTTAAGTTTCATATCAAAAAAATAATCCGTACTTATCATTAAAACTGAAAATAACTTTATAATCTATATTTCGTTAACTATAAAATCCATATTTTTTCAATAAGATCCAAGTGAATAAAAAATAAAAAATTTTGTGCTATTAAAATATCAAAAGAATACTGTCGCTATATGTACCTCAGTTCACATGAAAAATTTCTAAAAACTTCATATTAAAAAATAGATACTTTATGTATAATTAGTTATAGAAAGATTCATCTATTTATTTGGAAGGATCTAATCTAGATTAGTTTCATTGTAAAACAATAGTTTTGTTAGAAATGGAATTTTTATTTCTGTAAAACTTCTAGTTTTAACTGTCTTTCAATATCTTCATAGTTGGTGCTGGATCTGCTGGTTCTACAGCCGCTGCCCGTCTTTCTGAATTACCATATGCGTAACCGTATTACTGTTGGAAGCTGGTAGAGATCCACCGCTTTTAAATGACATTCCAGCATATGGGTTGAATTTCTGGTTTTCAGATATTGACTGGGCATATAAGACTGTTCCCCAAAAATATGCTGCAACTAATCTAAAAAATAGGGTAAGTGCTATTAAAAGAAAACTTTATGTAATGATCATCTTATTCCCACGCCGAAATCATTGTATGCACTGCAAACATTTCTGGACTAAATTACAGTAAATAGTACCGGGATTCAAGGTGCCGTTATTTTTTAGCGAAAAATCATTTTTTAACTGAAATATGATGGGAAATAAAAAATCTGATATACCGTAATTTTTAAAGTAATAACTAACGCAAATTCACAGAATCACTCTATTTTAATAAATATTACTGAAAAAATTACGGTATAATATTTTACGGTAGAAAGAATTTTACGGTAAAAAAGATTTTAAAGCAAAATGGATTTAACGGATAATGTATACAAAGTTTAGGTACTTTATTCTAGAATTTGATCCGGAATTTTTATATAAGTGTATAATTTTGTATAGTAATATCGAAAGCCTTGAAATCGACCGCATAATTATTTGTTTTAGTACTGTTTTGCTAATGTAGAAAGCCAAAGTTGTCATGAAAATGCAAAATGTGAAAAATCTGACATATTCTAAAATTATCTAAGATTCACAAAAAAAAATATTTATACAACTGAATTTACTAAAACATTTGCTGTCTGTAAAAACTCTCATAACTGGGACCCTTCAATAACTTTTTATTGCTTCTAACTGTTAAACTTCCAAGGAACAGTTAAACTTTAAAGAGTGTCAATTCTTGTGTGGTTAAAATCTATTTTATTCAATTAGCTAAGTTAGTTATTTTCGTGTTTGTAGAATGTATTGTTAAAAGTTTAAGACGAAATTTATATTAATAGATCACTACAACATTCTGAAGATGTCCGTATCAAAATCCTGACGCAATGGCTTTTTCTCCGCAAACTTTCAAAATCTCCATAAAATGTAACTTTCCGTAACTTCATAGTTATTTTTAATTCTAGCGAATTTTTTTCTATAAAAATAAATTAAGATAATATTGATTAGAAAAAAAACCCGCTTCTTAATAATGCAAAATAAACATTAGAAACTTTAAACAAAATATTGAAATTTTGGGAAAGGATAAAATTCAAATATGTTGTATTATTCATATTGTCTGATATATTTGAGTAAAAGAAATTTATGCATTCTAATTAACATAAATAATAACATTTAAGCTTCCGATTATAGCATATTAGCAATTAATTTCAGAAACATTTGAAGTAAATGTTGTTGCTGACGTATGTCTGTTTAGGCTGAAGGGGTGCGATTGTTCTTGTTTTCCAGTGGCGCTATCTATGACCAAGAATTCCACTTCTACCACGCCATTCGTCACACCCGTTTATAGGGCGGACCCATTCATACATCCATCCACAGATCGTAATTTTGATCTGAATCAGAGAACGATCGATCTCCAATCCAGTACCCCCAGAGGTATTGATTTATTATGGGAACATGAAGGACTTTTGCTACTCGGCAGATTTGACATGCATCTGTCACTTTACTACGCGGGGAGTCTTCGGCCGGCGGGGTTCGAGCCCACGAACTCTCGGACATGGGCCCAGAGCACTACCGACCAGGCTATTCATTCTTCGAAATGAATTTAATATAAATTACTTTCCAAATTTACTTAATTTGAGAACACTAGCGACCAACTTAACCTTTAAGCCAACTTAACCTTTTCGTTTATATCAGTGGTCCCCAAATGATGTTCCCCGGTGCCCTATGGTTCCGTAGAGGCAGGGGTTCCAAGAGTTAGGACTTTTTTAAATCAGTTATGATTTTCAAACCTTGGTATCAAATTTAAATAAAATTAATTATCCGATATTTATTTGACGTATTATTTTGATGAAATCATTTAATTGAGATGCCTGTGAATAAGGAAAATTCAAAACAATGCTTCTTCTAACAACGATATAATGAATGAATCACGAAAAAGAACTGAAAAACCGCATTAGTATTTCGCATCGAATAAAAATAACCAAATTTAATTATGAAGAAGTACATATAATACGTTTCTCTGATAACCATTCTCAACGTTTATCTTCGTTCGTTTTCATTTTTACTATAACAGAAACAGTATTATACACGTTTTGCAGTTTATAATTTTTCACTAAATTCAGTTCATTTTCTCATTCAGATTTTCACTAAAATCAAATTAAAAATAGAATTAGATACTGCTCTTGATCTGTAAATACAAAGGTCTAATATTGATAAAACGATACAATGAAAAATTATTTCTATATCTTTATTCATTTAATAAATATTTTAAAAATAACTGATAAAATTTAGATCAGTACATATCTTAAAAATAATTAGCTGTAATTCGTTAATTATAATGTGTTCAGGAATTGCAAATGAAATTTATTCATAAGTCTCGGGATTCCGTCAAAAGAAGGTTGATCATTTTGGGGTTCCACAGTAGAAAAATATTGGAAGCCGCTGCTTTATACCGCAATATATACATTGTTCCTCCACTAAATAGATCGCATTTATGATGTTTATAATTTTACTAAAAAAGGATTATACAACACACAACAAACACAAATTGTAGTATTAAGAAGAATTTAATCACAAAGAACATGAAACTTCTTTCAATTTATGTTATGTGTGTGACTAATCCCCTCACTGTCTAGCGGCAGCTAGACATTATCAATGAGTCCATGCACTTTTTAAAAAATCCAGGGCAAGCAAAGGGTCCGTCGCGAAAGTCTCATTAGAAATGTGAAGACAAGTCAGAATGTGCTCCGGGGACGCATTCTCCATTCCGCACTTTGCACAAACCGGGAAAACCCTGTTGCCATCGCAAAAGGAGCCACTCCTCAGGTGGCCAAATCTCGACAGCGCAGTCTGGTCGGCTCTATCACAGGAAAGGCCAATGGAGCCCCCAGGACATTTCCGCCAATACCAATGTTTGGGATGGAGGGACCCTCCAAGACTTTAAGTCATTGTTGTTCCTGATGGAGTCAAAAGTCAATGAGGCAACTGAATACAATGGCTCAACCGAGCCCTGACTTGTCAAGTCGTCAGTACTTCATTTCCGTAAATCCCCACATATAATGGAATCCACTGGAGGTGCACTTCGTGAACCACAGCAATATGTCTAAGTAATTTCAAAATAGCGATGCTAGTGCGGTCTCCAACATTGAACCAGTCCTTCAAGTGCTGCAATGAACTCTTGATATCAGACAAAATCCATACCGCTCTATAATTAGTTTCATTCAAAATGGCCTCTAGACCGGCCTCAATAGTTCGCTTCTAAACACCGAGTAATTGTCCGGGTGTTATGAAATTTATGTTGTGAAATACTTTAAAACTATTTTTCCAAAGGCTCCGTCTTTATATGAAATTATTCTTTTTGAGAATAATATGTAATTTTTATAACTGCTGTGAGTTTGCAACTGTCACTCATGAAGTTTAGTCTATCTAAAGCCAGCGTTGTCTATGCTTATTTTGTTAACTGCGCTAAGCGTCAATATGGAGAAAAGCCACAAATTTGTGAAAATGAAAAGAGTTTGTGGTCTACTTTTTTAATATTTAAAAACTTATTTCAATACTTCATAACCTGGGCTCATAAAAATTTGCAAAAACTAAGAATAAGGCAGTGATATTGATAATTTTCATCTTGGTGGAAAAATGCCACCAAATTGGCGATTTTTTAAAAAACTTAATAAATTTTCAAATATTTAAGTAATTTGTCTTCTCTAAGGCCCATATAATTTTCCACGGCGAAAGTATAT
>NC_092207.1:44125202-44148026 GCF_043381705.1 Parasteatoda tepidariorum | reverse complement strand
TATATAAGTTGAAAATCATCGAATTGCTTCAAGTAAAGGCACTTAAACGGTGGCTTTTTTTATTTTCCTTGGTGACAGATCTTCGAAAAACAGCGTTAACTCATATTCTTTTTTTACATAAATCTACTATTCCAGTAAATAGTAACGTATGTAAGTAGCGTATATTGAATTATATTATTTAAATTCTAATTTAATAAATTTAGCATTATTTATTTTTAATTTTAAAAAGTCGTCAAATTTAACGATATCTTATTTGGTAAACCCATTAGAAAGGCTATCGGATTCTTGGTAGTGCTTAAAGATTAGCTTTGGTACCAGTAAAAAAAAATTTTCAATTATCTGTGTTTTTGCAACCACATAAACCTCACCAAATACAAATTTCAACCTCATTTACACTTGATGAAAACAACCTTAAATAGACCTCAAAAACATCCTATTTTTGGTAAGGGAATTTTAAAGAACAACAACAATGCATGACATAATTTCAAAGCTGAAACTTTTTATTTCTTTAGCAATTAGTGTGGCCAAGTGGAAAGGGCTTGGGAGGATCAAGTTTGTTGAATAGTGAAATTGTGGTTCGGGGAAATAGACAGAACTATTATTATTGGGATGAGCAAGGTGCAAAAGGCTGGAACTATGCAGAAGTGCTTCCATATTTCAAAAAGTTGGAAAATGAAACAGATCCAATATATCTGGCAAATGGTAATTTTTTTTTATTTATTATCCATAGTACTAAAATTTTTTTATTTAATGCTAGTCTGCTTATTCCTTCATATATTATTCCGTAAAAGAATGCTTCCTTTAGTAATACTAGCGATGGCACAATCGTTGGCCTTCCGATGCAGAATTTTTATTAAACATGTTTTTCATACATTTTATATTATTTTGTATAAATTTAGGTTAAAATAAGTGACAAATGTCATTTAAAATTTTAATAATCTATGATTATAAAATACAACCTGAAACACTGGTTTGAAACATATTTTTTTTGCGGTCGGGGCTAAGAGGCAAAAGTAACATGGCTCACTTCCAAACAATAATTTTTCATATTTCCACTTATGAATGGTTACTCATATAGCACTATTGAATATTAAAACTTTTTTCCTTTTGCAAAATCAATTATTGATAATTTTTTAATATGAATGAAAAAAAAATTTTAAACTACTTTTTTCTGGATTTTATATTTTATTACAGATATAACTCCGATAATCCAACAGATTTTTAGTAACTAATAGGATGGGTTTTTTTTTATAATTAAATACCAAACTATATTTTGGCTTGTAATTAGAGCATCAGAAAAAAATATAAAAAATTGACGCAGGTATCATACCCGCGTCAAAAGGTTAAGGACCTGAGCAATCATTGTGAAGAATTGATTTTCTGTCCCTAATGGTATACAATTGGCAGTGAGTTGAACAAAAATGTATTAAAATTTTTAAATGAAAAGAGTTTCAAAAATCAGGTATTGAAAACTGAAAAGCATTATAAAAAATTAATAAAACCTTAAGAAAACGGAATAATTCTTGAAACTTAGGACAATAGATGAAGAGCAATGCCAAGAGAATTTAGTTGAGAATAAACTCAAAACGAAGCTTCAGTAATATTCAGTAACAACAAAAAGAAAGAAAAATGAATTTACAATTAGTCAAGAAAAATTTCGAAAAATTTCGCTCTTAGTTAGAAAATATGTATAAATCTAAAAATAAGTGAATTCAATATAAATATTGTAAAGTATAAAAAATAACCCACCCTTTTCCTACATAATGTAAATATACTGAAGGCTTTTTTTGTCGCCATGTAAGAAGAATATATAGTACTAGTGGGCTGCGCCCCATGCTCGCTAACGCTCGCCAACCCCGGAAAATTGCTACGCAGTCTTATATGGTTTGCTTCGCAAACCAAGCTCGCTTTGCTCGCTACTAACTTAGGTACGTTGCAAATGCACAAAGTTCTAAGAATTCAAAACAATCATTCAAATCCATATAGCAACTTTTTTTTTAAAAAAATACATCTTTTTAGTAAATACTAAGTCATTAAAATAAATTTGAATTCAAGTAAAGACTCATTGGCTGAGACTCATTTTTCAATGAATAACTAATAACAATAATAAAACAAATAAATTCGTGATATAAATCAAAAATCGTCAAATAAATTCGTAATATATAAATTCGTGAAAAAAGCACTTTCGACAAAATACTAAAATAGAGATCTATCGACAAAGACCTTTGTCGATACTTCTGCCTAGCTTAATAGTATGAGATTGCCGCAGCTGAATTGTTAGTTCAGTTTCCGTTTTTAAGAGCGCTATATGTTGAGCCACCTCAACTAGATTTGGCATGTGACATTTTTAGCTGCAATCATTGGTCGATATTCCAGCGCTTCCATTCGGGGAGTTGTAATGAGGCTTTTTTTTGTCACCGTGTACGAGAAATATCTATATTATATAAAACGCTAATACGTATGTATCAATAAAACCGATGATATTTCTTTTCTCGCGTTGGCAACAGTTTTCATTTTTAATTGATAGGCTTCGGCGCGCAAGAGCACGTAGTGAGCATATCATATGTCTAATAGGGTGAATTCTCACCGAATTATCAAAAAAATTCTCACAAAATTATCTTCATCGAAGCCGATGCTTTACATCCGGCGTTCAGTACTACTTCATATTGTTTTACAACACATGGTTTTAGCCCTCTGGTGGGAAAGACTTTAAAACAAAACTTACAAAAGTTACTTTTCTCAACAACTGAAATTTAGAATAGTGTGATTAAGAAAAATATGTGAGCTGCTTGCAATTTCAAATTAATATTGAAATGCACGGGTTTAGAATTTCCTACAGTTAAAGTATTCGGAATTTCAGGGTTCAAAAAGGTATACAAAAGCTAGACGTTAAGAACGTATCCAATGCGCGAGCAAAGCGATGCTTCAAATCAAATGCTTTTTCATTGCTCTATACTCCATTTTTACAAGAAATTAGCTTTGCCTTACTTCGATGCACAACATTTTTTATTAAATTCCTTGGTTACCATAAAAAAATTTTTATTCTTCTGGTTAATGTATTGTTTAAAACTAATTATGGTAATAGGATTAAAGGAGAAGTTGAATAATTAGAATATTTAAATTCAGTTGAGACAAAATATGTTTGAACCCTAAAAAATTCTTCGATACCACTAACAGACACTACATTTTTCGAATTTTTTCAGGATACCACAGAATAGATGGTCCAGTAACGATAGAAAGTATCCCTTACAATCCAAAACTGAAAATGAAAGTACTCGAAGGTGTTGAAGAAATAGGCTATGAGATAGTTGATTCCAACGCTGCTCGACAAACAGGTATATTGTATGTTAACAGCTATCTGCGTATTGCTCGGCAAGACTACTAATATCAATTGGGCGCAGTGGTTGAAAGCCAAAATTTACAGTCATAATCATTCTCCACCACATGATATTGCCAAAGAAATAACGAGTGTTTTTTTCTTTCTTTTTTTTTTTGTTAAAGTTGTTTTATCAGAATAACAGTTTTCTGCGTTTTGCATGTCAAATTTATCGATTTTATATTCTCGATACAGACCGAGGAATCCTATATGATGCAGTCTACTGGGAGCTACCTAAACGTCTGAAAAACCTTTAAGTGTTTGTATTGAATGCATTGAATTTTTTTATATTTCGCGTTNTTGTAATCATGATTACAAGTAATTGATTACTGTAATCAAAAAATGTAATCGATTACATTTTTGGCCAACTCTGCAATGTAGTTATTGTAATGTTTACTTCAAATTTATCATATGGTGTCACCTTTGTATAGCAATGATCAAAATAATGCTGGATACGGGCAGCTGTATATTTTTGATCCAACTGAAGCTACCAACAGACGCATTGAAAACAATACTGGATGTTTACGCTCTGTAATGGAACAATTAGATGGTCTATTGAGGCAAATTAACCCTTTTGCTGCATCATATCTTCAGATGCATCAGTTTATTCAATTAAACCCTGCAACAGATCTAAAATTAGTTTTTATGGAAGATCCCTCTTCAGATTTGAGACAGTATAATGCTCCCACATCAAAGACAGATGTTGCTGCCATATTTATTGGAGACAATGGGGAACCTCCATCTAATCGAGATTTGTGCATCTATCCTGTTGCAGACTCTTGCAAAACTATTTCTCCTATGAATCAATGCATTGATCCAATGGTCTATCCACTTCTCTTCCCACAAGGAGATTGTGGTTGGCATGCTGGAATGGAGCATGTACAAGAGCGACGTACTGCCAAGCGTATCCGTGTAACTCAATTACAGTATTATGCTTACAGACTTGCTATCCGCAGTGAGTTCAGCCTTCTTCATAGCAGTGGAAATCTCTTTCAGCAGTTCATCGTTGATGTTTATGTCAGAACAGAAGGTTCAAGATTGAACTATTTAAGATTGAACCAGAAAGATTTACGTGTTGAGTTATATCAATGTCTTTAGGACTCTCTTCAAAGTGAAGCTCACTCAAGCAATGTAAAGTTAGGGAAGTTGATCATTTTGCCATCAACCTTTCAAGGATCTCCTCGCTCCATGCAACAAAATTATCAAGATGCCATGGCAATTGTTAGAAAATTTGGGAGACCAGATATTTTTCTAACTTTTACATGCAATCCAGCATGGCCAGAAATTATGAATGTTCTACAAAGACACCAGCGTCCTGAAAATAGACCCGATATCATTGTTCGCGTCTTTAAATTGAAATTGGCAGAACTTTTGGATCATATTTTGAAACGTCATGTATTTGGTAACGTTATTTCACTTGTTAATTTAATGCCATCCAGAGGACTCTGTAATGGCACTAGATTAATTGTTACAAACTTGCAGCGTAATTTAATTGAAGCTAAACTGATTGATGATGATAAAGCAGGTACATTTTTCATTCCGAGAATACCTCTAACCCCCTCTGATAACAACATGCCGTTTTCTTTTAAGAGAAAACAATTTCCCATTAGGTTGGCCTTCTCCATAACTATAAATAAGTCACATGGTCAGACTTTTGAGAAAATCAGTTTAGTATTGACTAAACAAGTTTTTAGTCATGGACAACTTTATGTTGGCCTGTCAAGAGTTAAGTCATTTGACAGCCTTTCAGTAATTGCTTAAAGATGCCAAATCTATAATTGTGTTTTCAAAGAAATTCTAAATGCTTAGTGTTAATTTCTTAGAGCTTTGTAGAAAAAACTGTTTTTTGGAAAAAATTTAATTGAAACTTCTATTGGCAGTAGGCAAGGGGAACTGCCAAAATCAAAACTCCCCGATTAGAAATGCAGCATGGCGACCTCCACGTGGTATTTTTCGGGTAATGCTAACAGCCATGCATTTTAATTTATTGTATGTAAAACATCCTTATTTTGTTCTAAAATGTTATGTACTTTATCACAAATGTTAATTAATATAGAAATTGATTTCAATAATGCTGATTACCAAATAATATTTCATTTGGCAATAAAACAAATTTTTGTGTTCTTGAAAATGAAAGACTTTTTGAGGGTTATTATCTCACAAGGAAAAGTTAGGGTTTAAAGTTTATATTTTTAAATAATAAAATTTTTTTCTAAAACTTTCAGAATTTCTAGCATTAACTAATTTATTATACACATTTAGTTGAATTTAGGTAAGTAACTGTAATATTTAATAATTTATTTTGCTAATATGTTTCTCATTTAGCTAATGTTTTGATTTTTTCACCTTGAACAATCTAAATAGCTAATATACTTTTTAAAAAGCCAATAAGAACATTGATAGAACTCTTCTACATAAGTACAATACTATGTCTTTGATGATAAAATACTATGTCTTTGATGATAATATACTATGTCTTTGTGCTAGAACATTGTGTTCATTGGTGAGCGAGCGCAGCGAGCCATGGTTCACGGCGTGAACCACATAGGATTGCGCAGCAATTCTCGGGGGTTGGCGAGCGTTAGCGAGCAGGGGGCGGAGCCTCCTAGTTAAATTATTTCTATGACTGAGAAAGTAAGAAAATCCATTTTTCAGTAATTGGAGTTGGACTACTTTCCAAATAAAATCTTCACATCTTTCAGGCTATTCGGATAAAACCATGTCACGAAACCGGATTTAGAAAATTGTTTATAAAAACATTTTTTTTTTAAGTATCCAGTTTTTTCCGCTTTTAAGTTGTCCGAGAAAGAAATAACAATTTTAAAAATGGAAATAAATGTTAGTTTTCATTTTTTCGAATTTAATCAAAAACACGTTAAATTTTAAAATACAAAAATCAGTACAACTTCTTTACATTTGCTCTCTACTCAAACGGCATAACTTTATTTGCCTAAACCAAAAATTAGGGCAAAATTGTTTGAATACATTTAAAAAAATCTGATCGATTATTTTTATTTCTCGGGAAATATTCAACCATTTCTTTCATTTTGAATATTCTTCATTACTTCAAAATTAAAATTTTTGCAATTATTATAAAAATATAATAAAAATTTGATAATATTTCACGATTTGTATAAATGAATTGAACGTGAGCTAAACGTATTTATTCAAGATAACATTTTTTTAAGAAATTTATTACTGCGATGAGTTTTAAAAACAGAAATATGGAGAGAAACATAGCACTCTTCAGATGTAATAAATTGAAAACCAGTTTCAAATGCATTCTTTTTAAAATACACTAACTTTTCCACTAGGGAACAGTATTTTCTGATTAGAGGTAAAGTTTAAAAGTCATGAATTAGAAAATGTCAAAAAGAAAAACATTTTTCTTAAAGAAAAAAGAATGTTTTTTTTTATTAAAAATTCTTTGAGATTTCATTGCTGAATAAATAGGTTAACGCTAACTAATTAGCGCGAAAGGAAATTTCCCTAGAACCTATCCAAATTGCAGTTAAGTCCGTGAAAATCCGACTCATTCATGTAATATTATTCACTGTTATTCATTGAGATATATAATTCATTGAGATACATTATTCTTCGAGACAAGTTTTCCGGTTGACTCACTGCATAGCACATATGGCAACGTTACTTTTAAAAAGTAACGAGTAAAAGTACAAGTATTTTTAAAAAAAGTAACGAGTAAAAAGTAAAAAGTTCTCATTTTAAAAAGTAACGAGTAAAAAGTACAAGTAAAAGTACAAGTACTAAACAAAAAAAGTAACGATTTAAAAGTACATTTCTAGGAAATCGAAAATTCAAAGTAACCTAAAATTTTATTGAATAATATTCTTATGTTCTTTAATGTTTTTGCAAAATTGTTGTTATTTATTTAATTATTTTTAATTTTGAAAGTTATGGACATTAATTTATTTTTAAATTCGGAAGAATATTATAATATAATTTTATAATATAATCGTATAATATAATTTTAAAATCAAATATAATTTTAATATCAAACTTTTTATGGATTTGCACGAAAAAGAAATTTTATCTAAAATTTGAAAACTGGTTCAAAGAAAAGAAATAAACTGATTAAATATTTACGAGTAAGCAAGTCCCTCTAACTTTAAAATATCGTTGGCGCGACTTATAGTACACAATTATAATTAATAAACCTCAATATAGTTGATTAATGAGAAACGAATTTCAAAATTTAAGGAAACGACAGCTCTTTCTTCTTTCCCTCGTTTATATTAACTTAAAGAGAGTCTTTTTTTTTATTTAAATAAAAATTTATATTTGCTAATTCAAAATAAATATTTGTTAACTTATTTAAATGAAAAAAAAGATGAAAGTGGTAGAAATCATATTATTACGGAATAAAATCTAATTCGAATGTTAAAAAGCTCCTGCAATAGTGAACATTTGAAATACCCAGGAGCCAAACCAGAAATCAAAATTATCTGTTTACATATAAAAAGGAGCTTAGATTTATGTTAATATTAGAACTATAAAATTTTTTTTTAATTTTGTTTTTATTTTCGGAAACTTTATTTTATAAATAAATTACCTTGTTCGACAAATTTGATAAACATTACAACTTATGTTAGAAAATAAATTTTAAAAAAATACATTCATATACAGGAAACCCCTATAAATCCAATAAACTACAAATTATATTTTGTTTTTAACTATAAATTTTTTTTATTTTAAAATATTTCATAATGGTAATTTTTGGATTTGTAATAACGATGTGCAAATTATGAACAAATGTTTTATTTTAAAATTTTATGAAATAAATAACTAATAACTAATAATCCACGATGTGCAATACTAAATCCAAAAATTATAAACAAATGTTTCATTTTAAAATTTTATGAAATGAATAACTAATACGTTTACGTAATAGTATATATGTTACGTTTAGTATAATTCAAAAAAAATATTTTGTTGCAAAATTAAAAAAATTATAATATTTTAGATTTTTTTTAATGCATACTACATCTCCATTAAATAAAGCATTGTTTTTATAATTTAATACTTCAACGTTAAAAAATTTAAAACTTGTGTCAAAATTTTTTGTAATAGTAATATGAAATTAGTTATTTAAATTATTTAAAAAAGCATCCAATGCGCACACATTGTTAACAAAATTTTTAATTAACATATTTAAATGAATGAAATATGTTTCAAATAAATGTAAAATGTTATTTTATAAATAGAAAATAATTAGATATTAAAATTTATATGAAATATAAAATTTTTATGAATAATTAGATATTAAAATTTTTTAGAAAGCTTACTGAGTTTTAGAAAAAAGTAACGATTTCATTCGACATTTCCGTTACAAATACTTGTACTTTTTCCCTAAAAAAGTAACGAAAGTACAAGTAAAAGTACTAAATTTAAAAAGTAACGAAGTACAAGTAAAAGTACGTACTTTTTACTTGTACCGGCGGTACAAGTAACGAAAGTAAAAGTACTGCCATATATGCTGCATAGCCATCCCTGAATCCACTATGAAGAAGAAAGCTGTTTCTGCTGAAAAAATCAAAGATATTGCTCTTAAAGAGCCAAGGACTACACACTTCGTAAACAGCATGAGCGTTTATCGCATTTAAAAATAAATCTACTTTAAAACGTTTTTTACTTTATAAAGCATTTCGAATTTCAAAATTATAAAATAAATATGGTTATCGTGTTTTTCTAATAAGACAACTTTCATCAGTTGAGCTCTGATTATTCGATTCTCAGTCATTTAAATGCTCATTGTAGACACAACGTAAAATTATGATAAAGAGTAATCCATTATAAAGATATCTGATCACTTTTCTATTGTTTTTTGAAGAGATGTAATGAATTAATTATCAGCTTTAAGTGTATTCCTTTTATACTTTTTTTTCTTAAACAGCCTTTTCCACCTTAGAAAAGCTTTTAATAATCTTACAGGGCAACTGTTAAAATTCATTGGACTCGATAATTGAAGACACCCCCAGAATTAGATCACTTTTAATACGTCGATTTAATTAGTTAATCAATTTAATCAGATTCAATACTCTAAGATCGGATTAGTTAAAAAATCAAAGTATAAAATTGGGTATTTACAATTCTAGAAGAAGTGCAATGATTATGCCTAACCATGTGGATTAAACCAGATTTAATTGGATACCCGGAGGCGACGTCACGCGTGTTGTCGAATCTGATTGGATGATTGGCCACGATTTACTTACAATGACGTCAATTAAAAGCGTCCAAATGTTATGAACAAAAGGCGTTTCTAAAATCTTGATTGGCATTTATTACTGTTATAGGATTTTACATTTCTCAAGGAAATCTACGAAATGGACAAAGATGGATCTACGAAATGGAAATCTACGAAATGGACAGCTAAAGCTTATTTGGTACCGGCAGAAAACCGAACAAATTTGGACATTCTGCCGAATGCTTTTGTTCATAAGGTGATTCAACTTATTTTAAATTATTTAACATTATTCTTAATTTAGAGATCATAGATTTGATTAAACCTTTTACAATAATTAATTTCATAAAATATTAAAACATCGATTTTTTGGAGACTGTTTCCGGAGAAAAATCAAACGAATAAACAGAACTGCACTAAAGAGGAAAATCAGAAATGTGTTTTATAATTAGCGTTTTTCAAACTAGTTTGTTTGAGATATATGCTTTTTTAATCTTTTTTGTTATTAATCTTTTTTTTTTGTTTTTAGTCTTTTTTTTGGTATTAATCTTTAGATCCTTTAATCTTTTTTTATTCAGATATCCAAAGAAAAAATTCATGCTTTTCAAACAAATTTTCTAAATCTAAACAAATTTGTTTGCTTTTTTCACACCGTAACTGGAAAATTAAGTTTTTAATTTATAACATTCCTTTTATACCATAAGAAATTTTTCACTTTATTTAAATTAGGATGAAATTTTTAATGCTCTTAAAAGCTGTTTTTCAAAGCTTAAAAAATACGATTGTAACAAGATTACGAATCTTAATTTAGATATTTCAATTTTTGGTGTCTTTTTTTTAATTTTTGTGTTCTTAAAATTTATACACCGTAGTTTAAAGTTAAATGAGTTTAATTTTTATAACCGTCACTTAAAATTGTAATTTCACCAAAATATAGATTAACGAAGATTTAGCTGTTAGAGCATACAGGAAATAATTAATAAAGTAATCAGTTAATTATTTAAACTAACTTCTTGAATTCCATTTTCATTTTTTAAGAAGAATATGTCTTTGGCTTCTGCAGGAATCTGCTCACTATTGGAGATACGGTAATATATTTGTCAGGTTTGTAGCAAATGATATTATGAAGTATATCCGTCACACAGCTCATTTCGTCCATTAGTGCGCCACAGAGTCCACTGAGCTCTACGGATAATGCATAGATAATGACTCATGGATAATGAAACCAGATACTTTTATATAGATTAGTCACTGGTGGGGTATCATGGACAAGGTACAGGCATTTTATAGAGGGCAATGTTAAGGGGCTTCAGAAACAAAGCAAGCCTATAAGGACGAGGAATGTTTCCAAGTCTATTCTTAGCGAAAATTTAGAAAGCTTTATTCGTTTAACCAGAAAGAAAAACTGGCTTTTAAGTTGAAATATTATAATTACCTTAGTTAAACCTTAAATGGCCAATCATATATATGATTCAAATTACGCTTACATTATTACATCTATAAATCCTTCACGGTTAGACTTTGGTGTTCGATTACTAAAAGGCTGCGGATTTCTCGTAAATCTTCCTTGGATTTCGCATGTCTGTATAATGGATAGATCAAGGTTAATATTACAAATGACAGCTAGTAGACATCTACTGGACTACATTGTGTTACATGCTAGTCCATACAAAAAACATTAATAGTGTCCTACTATCAAGTGAACTCTTTCAGCTTCCAGAAAATCCTTTCACTTTTGGGTGTCATGTCATTTCTTTGTGTCACTCTATTGGATATGGTATTATACCTATTTTTATTGCAGGAGTCAACCTCAGGCATCAAGATGGCAGCTTTTTCATTTGCCACAAGTTCTTTCGCGAGTTTGTTAACGTACACAAACAAAGTACAGTTTCTACCTTCCTACCTTTTAAACAAAGCGTTACTGATGGAAATATCTCAATAATTAAGTCTCCCGAAGAATCTAATGTGGATGCCATTTCGAAAGTAGGAAGTTAAAAACTGCCCTTTGTTTGTGATCAAGAGCTCATGTCAAGATGTCACGTGTCAAGGCCTGTGGTAAATGAAAAAGATACTTATGAAAGACTTCATACATTTAGTTAAGAGAAATCCTCCAAGTTTGAGAAAAAATTTAGAATTTTATATCTCTATAGTTCAATATAGGTCAACATTAAAAATAGACAAGCTGTTGGAGTAACATTCGATGTGAATGGAACAACACATAAAGTAACAGTGAAAAAAGAAGTCATAATGTCTGCCGGCACTGTCAACTCGGCTCAGTTACTCATGCTTTCAGGCATTGGTCCAAAGAAGGAACTGAAGAAACACGGCGTAAGTGAAAAAGGTTTTTGTTGCTATTTTAAATGTTTGACTAATTTTTAATTTGCTTTATTCCCTTTTCTTTAGATATGTCCCACTCTCAATTGGAAAATAAGCATTTTTTCATTGGAATTGGGATGCACAATGGGCTATTGGCGATGCACTAGAGCTGCACAATGGGCTATTGGCGATGGTCTGGGAAACATCCCTGAGGATGATCCGAAGACATGCCATCACAATTTTGATCCTCTGCAGAGGGGATGGCACCCCCGCTTCGGTAGCCCGACGACCTGCACGCGAAGTCGAGCACTTTACGATAGAACAGTTTAACGAGGACCAATACCGCTCACCCTCGGTCTCTACGCAGACTGATCCAAGTGGTCACCCACCCGCGCACTGACCGCAGCCAGTGATGCTTGACTTCGGTGATCTGCTGGGAACCGTGTCTTAACGATCAGTCCACTGCGGGACACAAAGGCAATGAAGAAAACTGAAATAACCAAACTATACAGTTTTACGTAAAACGGTAATAGTGTACTCTCAATGCCTTAGTGTGACAATTTATTACTTGACTGTCAATTTAATTGCGATAATCAGCGTATGATATATATTTATAGTTTAATATGTAACAATAAATGAATCACCAAACTACTATTATCGATTATTATAATTATTATTGATAATGATCTTATAGAAGAAAGTTTTAAACTAAAAAGATATTTTAATGAATTTGGGAACATAAGGTAAAATGTTTACAAAACACTTTTTCAAATTAAAAACCGTCTTATATAATGACCTGTCAGGTAAAATTTAAGTTTTCACAAACCGTCCTCTATGGCATGTTTCAACCTCCAAACCTTTTTTGAACAATCACTTGACATTTTCTTTCACTATTTCTACTATTTTTTATTTGTGTTATATCTAAAGTCCGGGTTTTAATGACGAGTGCAAGTTTTTTTGCATTTTTGCAACCCTTTTTCTTGTTTTGGGGCATTTTCAATTTTTTTCTTCTTTTTTCTGCATATTTTGAGATTTTGGGGTTTTCAATGATTTTAGAGCATTTTCTGAAATCTTAAGAACTATTAGCTATTAGCTCGAAAAGTTATATCGACAAAATAATTAATGATTAGAAAAAAATAACAGATGGATTTAACAAATTATAGTTGCTATAGTTTCAAGGTCTCGGGGAAAAACCCCGTCTTTTAAACCATAAGAAAGACCAATCTCATCTTAACAGGAAAAGCGACAACTTTTGATATTGAAGAAGTGTGAAGTTAATTGAGTCAGTATAGGTAGTTCATATGTGCACCAGTAACAACTGAAAATGTTTTAAAAAGCTTTTTCCATGCATTAAAATATACTTCCCCCGAAAAGTCATTATTTCACATTTAAAAATGTCAAAAAGCATGCAATAATCCTGCGATTCTGATTTCCTACAATTTCACGGAATTGAAGTTTTGAGGAATTTACATAAAAATCAATGCACAGGTATCAAAATATTTTTCTTTTATTCATAATTTTCTTATAATTTTATTTTAAACCCGAATGAAAATAACATTTCCATTTCTCTTTTTATACATGTTTTAATACATGTTTTTCATGTGCAATATGAAATTTTAGAAAGGAAATGACGCTTCAAATTGAAACTCTTGTTTAATGCTCTCTTTCTATTTCAGTTTCCGTTTTCAAAAGCGCTATATGTTGAGCCACCTCAGCTAGATTTAGATTCGACATGTGACATTTTTAGCGGCAATCATTGAACGATTTTCTAGCGTTGCCATTCAGGGAGTTGTAATGAGACTTTTTTTTGTCTCCGTGTAAGATAAATATATATATATATAAATTACCTCTTAAAAATTGTTTTACTGGCAGTCAGTTTAAAAACTCTTGAAATATTTTAATAGTTATATTTTAAATTCAGTATAAAATTATTTTCAAAGATCCCACTTTTCAACTTTTTCTAGATTCCTCTTGCGGCTGATTTGCCTGTCGGAAAAAATTTGCAAGACCATTGCTCAGCTTTAAATCTCTATACACTGGATTCTAGCATCCCTCCTTTTCCAGAATTGATTTCCAGTAATAGAAGCTTTCACCAATATATAAATAATAGAACAGGTGGATATTTTTTTGTTCAAATTTGTAGTGCTTGAACTAATTTGACAATATTAACAAAAATAAGATTTAAACGAAAATTAAGTACAGAAGTACGTTCATTAAGTACATATAATATTTATACTATAGACATATTATGAGAATTCGTTCCATCAAAATACTGATAGATAATCAAAACCGTGATAAATAAAAGCTTTTCTTAATATTTTGAAACAAATAAAAAATGCAGTAAAATATTTAAGAAAAAATTTCTCCTGTCACAAAAAATATATAACAATGAACATTTTATCAATTCATTGATTGCTATATATTTTTTCTGAAGCAAAATTTGAAAGAACGAAAATTGTTTAACAAAAGAAACAAAAAATTTCAGAAAATTGTTTCGTGAATATAATTTCTCACTGAATCTCCTACAGCATTTGAAGTCAAAATTTAAACTATAATATTTTGTCGGAGCTATCATATGGAAATTTGTCTATAAAATTACCTATACATTTTATAAAGTCTATGAATTTTAAATTGCCTGTAATTTTTTATTTATGTATGTGATAAACATTTTTTTCCATTTTCCAAATACGCTTTACGAACTCGAAAGGAACAAGAATAACATAGTGAATGTAATTTCTCACTAAATCTCTCACAACATTTGAAATCATAATTTAAACTTTATAATTTTGTCAGGGCTATCAATTCAAAGATTGTCAATTAATTGTACCGATTATTTATTTTTAGATTTAAACTTGTACTTAAAACTTGTACTTAAAACTCGCGCTTATTTTTAGTATATTTTCTATTTGCAGGACCGCTCTCATCCCTTGAAGGCCTTGTTGCCACTGCATTTTTAAATCATGGTTACATACGTCCAGAATCTGATAATCCAAACTATCAGCTTTATATAACTGCAGCAGATGTAAAAAGTTTAAAACAACTTGGTCTTACGGAAGAAGTAAGTATCCTTTTAAACTCATATTTATAAACCATGGGTCAAGATTTTCTTACACTCATGCTGACATCACAATTTACAAAAGAATACTTTGCTACCTAAATCTACTATTAACAAAATTTTTTATAACAGTAGATTTATAATTTTATAATCTCCATTTCCAAACAACAAATATAAATTTGATTAACGTTTTTTTTTTCTTCTTTTAATTTTTAATTAACGTCTATTGCTATATTTTTCCTATGCTTGTCAAAAACGATATTTTGAGCAGAAATTTTCTTTTAACACATTACAGATCATGGATGTTTAAACAGTGGTATACGTGAATTAAAAAGAGGTATTTAGAAATTTGATATGTGCGGGTGGGTCTTATAATTTTCTAATTTTGTTGAGAAGGGGGATATTACCCTCTTCTCAAGTCTCAGGAGGGAAAAATTACAGAAAAACATGTTTATGTTACCGTAAACGGGGGCAAATTTACTCTTCCAGGGGCGAGTCTACCCATTTTAGTTTTATTTAATTTTCACTATTTTAAATTGCAAATAAAAAAATTTTTACCAATGGAGGACTTAGTTCAGACTCTAAGGAAGATGGCGCTGTAGTAGTTTGATCCGTTTTTATTTATTTGGTGTCTTTTTAACCGACCTGTTCAAACGTCTTTTGAGAGATTTGTATTGAAAATCAGCAAACTTTTAGTTGGTGCTCCGTAAGTATATTATTATTATTACTATTTTCACTTTGGTTAAGTGATAAACTTATCTAAGACTAAGATTACATTAATTTTATATGAAAAAAAAACAAAAAGAATGTAAGTTTTGCTGTTGTAAACAAAAAGCCAGAATTCGCGGGGCGAGTCTACCCATTCGTATTTAGTTTTAATAAAGCATAATAATATAATTTAGAACTTTGTTTATATTAAAATTAAGTCATTTTAAATGAATTTGAGTATATTATTTTAATTCTGCATTGATAAATTTATCATTAATAAGAAAATTTATAGGTTAAATATAAATGTAAATATAAAATATGTTTATTTTACCTATTTTTTCAATTTTTATATTACAAAATTAACTTTTTTTATTTAATGCAAGTTAAATAAATTATTATTTATAAATTATTATTACCTCCCAAAAGAATGGGAAAAGGATTTTTCATGATTCCCAATGTTTGAATTTCGATTTTGTTAATAATCTTTAATTATTATTATTTATTAATTATTTAATTGTAAATTTATATTAATTTTAATTTATTTTTATCAACAATAATCAGAAAAAAATGTTATTTTATAATGTTAATGATTATAAAAACAAAACTGTGATCAAAATGTGATAATCGATCAAATACTCAATTTGTGTTATTTTATGAATAAAAAAATGGAATATATAATAAAGTTATGAATTTTACTTCATAAATATCCTATATAGTAACTAAAATAACAATTTAATAGTAAAATTTGATTATTTACAATGTTAACATTCATTTTAGTAGAATGGGTAGACTCGCCCCATACGAGAGATTTGTCAGCAGTTCTATAAAAATATACAGTAACAGCGTAACTGTTAATATTTTCTAAAATCAATTTCACAGTTTTAAAGAGGGGTGATTCCGAAACACCTATTAAAAGCCTTTTTTCTTTAATATTTACAAAAGTTTGACCACTTTAAAGTTGACAAACTGAGAAAATGGGTGGACTCGCCCCTATTTACGGTATATGTGAACGGTTCATTTCAGTTTAAAACCACATATCTCTGAAAGTCACTGTCAATCAAACAAATATTAATAAAGCATAAACTTATAATCAAAAAAGTTTCATTTGTGTCTCTTTCGAAATGCCATGCCATAGTACTCACTAGAGCTGAAAATAACCACTCTTCACGTGGATAGACAATTTCAAAAATGGGCAGCTTAAATTAAATAAACAACCAGTTGCTCTTTCCCAGCTCATTTATTTTAAATCGTTTGATGATAAAAGAGCATCAATGCAGAACATCAAAGAACGTCAAAACTCTGGAGAACAGAATTTTTATTAAAGTGTCCATGTTCCTTTTCAAAATTTTGATCCTTCAGAATCCATCAATTTATGATGGAAAGAATCATGAAGAAGAATATTTCTTTAACAGCTCACATATTTCAAAGTTGTAATGTAAACATTAAATGTATTTCGCCAAAACAAATATTTTTAAATAAAGTTTTTTTAAGTCAGTATGTTAAACTAAATTTTGTCACATATCTATATTATTTTTATTGTTGAATAAACTTTTTATAACCGTAGATTATTTATAATATGAATTTTTTTTTAAATTTAATTTTATCCAAGAGAAAAAAATTGCAAAAAGTGGCTATTAAATTAAAAGGACCTATCGATATATCGGTCACCGATTTATTAGTTTTGGGGGGGAAAAGTGGCTACTAAAGTTATTACAGTCTATACAAGCCACTGGCTACAAACTGAAAATTTAAATTTTCAGGTCTAGTATTGACTGTGCAGAATTTGATATCTGGTGCTTGAATCAATAACAATTAACTTTAATATTTAAGGCTTACAGACAAACCTACCAACCATACGAAGGCAGATCAGTTTATCTTTGTAATTCGGAAGTACTCCAACCAAAAAGCCGCGGTACGGTAACGCTACAGTCAGCAGATCCTCATAAACCTCCTCTAATTGATCCAAACTATTTTGCTGTATCGGAAGATTTGGAGGATATAGTAGAAGGTGAGTATGTGCATTTAAATAAAACAATTGATTCTAGCATTGTTTTTTGAAGAAAACTCTTTTCGAATTTAGTTTCATACATCATTAATTTCAAAATTATTTTATGCAACGAGGTTCATTATTCCCAATGATTGTTCTTCATTGCGAAACAAATTTTATGTTATGCCATAATTGCTATAACGTTTAGGAAAAATAATCATTTTATTATCTTGTGAAAAAGTAGCCTTTTTTAAGCAGTTGTTATTTTTCCTTTTTCATTACCAAAATTTTTTTATATATTTATCAAATTTTAATTACGTATATTGTAAATATCAAAATATTTTAATGATAGATTTTAATGAAGTATATTTAAATAAAACTGATGGCAGTATAAAATGGCAGTTACTGCGACTTCCCCGTTGTATGATTGAATTTAAAACAATAAGTAAAAAGTAGTTGGTTAATAATAGTTAGTTTCTTTAATAAACTCAACTTATTTTTCACTAATCGCATTTTGGTCAATTACAATACGTAAATAACAATTATCAACATTTAAACGTCATCTGTGTTTATGAGAGCTCGAGTATTTACGTAATTTGCAAAAGATATTTCCTATCATATTGTTCCATACATTTTGAAAATTAATTCTGTTTCGCAAAAACTTAAAAAATATTTATTTTTCATTTTTTTAATATTGATAAGTGAAACCTCGAATGTCTATAGAAATATAACTATTTCAAAAAAAAAGTATAAGCTTACAAATGAAATAAATCAAACAGAGAAAATTGATTTACTATTTCACAAATATCAGTATTATTATTAGAATTACAGTCTTTAACTTCTTCATTGAAAATTCTTACCCTCGTCATTGTTTTGTTCGGTGGTCAGCTTTACCCTACATTTCAGTTTATTGTGAACAAACATTGTGACACCTAAAAATCATAGTACTGACAAAAATATATATTCAGTAGTAATTGAATCAAAGGTTAGGGTTATTAGTCGTTAAGCAAACTCGTAAAACTCACTAATACCTGTAGTTTCATTCAAAAAGTCGCCAAGATAAATTTTTAATGTAATTTGTATTCTGAGTTAAATTCAAAAATGATGAAAATGAAAAACTTATGAACGAGAATATGGGAAAAAATTTGCTCATTAATGGATATTATTCTAATTGTGCATACGAAAAGCAATTAATTTATTATTGTAACAAGAACGGAATGTTTTTATGCTAAAAAGAAAGAAAGAAGAAAAGGAGAAGTGAACAGTGAATTCTATGACAACATATTAACGCAATTTGAGAACAATATCAAACTTGAAAGATGTACTTATTTCTGTTTATTAACGTTGCAACAGTAATTTGTGGTATCTTTAGTCAGTGGCGTTGAGAAATGAGTGGATTTCTTAGGTAATCTTATCGATAAGACACCCAAAAAGAAAAAAAAAAGAGTTATCTAGAGTTTGGCCAAAAAGAAAGGAAAAAAATAACGTAACTCGAAAGGGAAAACTGCAGAAAGCTGTCTATTTATAAACATTTAAATCCACTGTTTAAATTCATTTTCATACAAACGTAGGTGGGAATTATTCTTAAATGTAAAAGAAAAATATTTATATTTCAATCATAAAAAATATATTACTAACTTTGTCTGATAATCATATTTTATACGAAATGAAAGATTTTATTTTTTTAGTAAAATAATACTAGCGATCTTGTAGTTAAATTAAAATTTGCAAAATTAATAATCTATAATTCTTCCTGGATGCCTGGCCAAGGCCTCTCATCCCCCTTTTTGCACAATGATAATCCTTTGATGAAGGAAATAATTTTCCTTGCACAGAGATAAATTAGCGTTACCAAAACTTTCTACCCAAACTTACAAGGATTCAGTATTTCTGCCGTTGCATAGACTGAAAGATATTTACTAATTTTTCTTTTCTGGGTCGCAAATTAGTTCTAAGATTAAAATCTTCTAAAAAACACGCTTTGTAAGACACGCAGAGTATTTTTACAATATTTTAAGTACTAAGCAACGATACGTTTTTTTTTAAATGCAAACCGCTATCCTGACAAAATCTCCAGTAATAAGCGAGTATTTCATAGATTTCGTAAATGACTTTGAATGGTTTTTACGGTATATCTGATTGCGGGTTCTTACTAGTTTAGTAACTCATCAAGTTTTCAAAATCAATAAATTAATATTGACTATAATGTTAATAGCTGACATCGTGAAGGACAAGGATTCAACCCTCAGTGGCGGCTTGAAGTCCACCTAACTTCAGATGGAAGGGTACCAACTAATCTGGAAAGTAAAGGCGACATTTTGTGCAATGCTGGTAGCATTATTTGAATTCATTCTGTAATTTGGTGCTTTGCTGATTGCGTTACCTGCTTTCAATTTGTAACTAGGTGCAATAACTGCATTAGCAGCATTCAATCAGAAATTTGGTGCAATTCTGAAATGCATTACCACAATTACACCGTTGGCAACAAAATTGCGAAGCCTCGAATTCCATGACTCCCTGGCCAACAACGAGTTGTTTGGGAAATGCTTTACTTTATTATGTTTAAGATTATTATTTTGACAATTATACAGGTATAAAAACTTGCCAAAGGCTTTCCAAAACTCAAGCAATGAAATCTATTAGAGCTAAGCCTCTCGACACTGTGTATCCTGGTTGTGAGAAATTTCAAAAATATAGTGATGATTATTACCGTTGTCATGCAAGATCTGCACCAATAACACAAAATCATGAAGTGGGGACAGCAAAAATGGGTGATCCGCGAGATCCAACCACAGTGGTTGATCCAAATTTAAGGTAACATTTTGTAATTAAATTATATTTCCTTTTTGAATACTTATTTTATTTTAAGCTAATAAACCGGATATCGGTGATGAAATGGATCGGTGAAAGAAAATTAGCATAGCTTGTTCAGACATATAATAGCATGGATAATATATTCTGAAATTATCTTAATGAACACACACGTTTGAAAGAATTTTCTGCTTACTTAAAAACACTGGTTTTAAATTCCATGCATTTATGAATTTTAAGCGTTACATGAGGGCATTTAATTCAAAAGAATTCCTATTGGAGAAAAAAAATTTGGGTCTCATTAGTTTTAAACCTATCTGAAAAATAAACTGTGGCTGTTGACTGCTGTACCATAAATCATTAATTACAGATTTACAAATTATTTCACAGATTTAAAACAATATAATTAAAATTACCAGATCTGTCCATTCTATGAATCACCTTTTCAATAACTCTATATTTTACTGGCTCACTTGTACGACGATTTCTTTGTTTGTAAATTTCATTTAGTAATTCACCCATTTAGAGATACACGTTTTCAAAACATACAAATATACAGCAGTCCATAAAATCATCCATTAACTGCTATGCCGACTTTGATTCACTTAATCATCCTTTTAGCAATAAAATGATTCATTAATTTGTCTTATAACTAATTCAGCAATTAACCATTTTTCCTTTTTTAGTAATACACCAATTCTTGATTTAACGATTTGCTAATTCGATTTGCTGATTCTTTGGTACGCTTACTTTTGTCCTCCTATTTTTCTCCTTTATTCAAACGATACATAACAGCTGGAAATTCCAAAAAAAAGAAAGTAAAAAACATCATGTATAGTATTATTAAATGCACGATATAAAACTAACGTTATAAATGTTACAATTTCATTAACTGAAAATTTTTTTGAACTTGTTAATGTATGTAACCAAATTCTGAAATGTGAGATAAACCAGCTAAATACTGCTTGAAGAAAAAAATTTAAGAAATATTATTACTACATAAATGTAAGGAAGACGAGGAGGAGATAGCATCGACAGCTGGAATGTTTCTAAAATAAAACCGTGTAAAACTTTCGTTTGTAACTTATGACAATACGATTGACAAGCAAATTTAAAGACAAGGTTTTAATGTTGTTGTTGTTGTCGTATGCCATTAAGACAAAGAGGTTGCGTTTTTTCTTGTTTTTTTTCAGTGGCTCCATCTATGGCCAACTTATGACACACACATACGTCACACAGCCCGCTCATTAGGTGGGCCCATTCATCCATAGATCGTAATTTTGAACTGAACCAGATCAACACAGATCAGTAATTGTAAAACTGACAATCTTCTCAGAATCCTGAGATTGGCAAAACTTTTAGATCTGTTTTCATTTATTCTAGCTATTGCTAGATGCCGAATAACTCCGAAAAACACATGTATGGAACAAAGTCACTGTACCTTTTTACAGTATTTTTAATCTGTCCTTCAGTTCAATCAAGCTTTAGTTATTATATTCTATTCATTATATTTACTGTTTTTACTTTTAATTTAATAGTAGTTTAACCTTTAATCTTCGAGTCGTTTTATGATAATAACAAATGGAACTGCTTGCATTACAGTAAACACTTTTCTAATTGTAAATACTTTTACTGTATAAAATTGATCATTGAATTAAATGAAACTTGAGTTACTTGAGTTTGCTACACTTATTTTTATCTTGAATATTATTTTGCCTTGAATTGCTTTTTAATTATTTTAGGGTAAAGGGAATAGAGGACTTGAGAGTTGTAGATGCATCAGTTATGCCGATTATACCTTCAGGAAATACTAACATTCCAACTATTATGATTGCCGAGAAAGCCTCTGATATAATTAAAGAAAGTATTCGTTGCCAAAACTAAACTTACATATTTATCAATATAATTTATTACCAAATATGATGTGATGAAAATCATTTCACACGTATACCGACAGATGCTACATCATCAAATCAATACAAAGTGAACGCTATTATAAAATTGATATTTTTCATTTTAAATGTTTAAGTAGCAATAAAATATTTTTAAATCAACCAGCAGATTTATTGAGAGTAATTTATTTCTTACTCAAGAAATGTTTGATTTGAATTTCTCTAAAACCAATGCGGGATTTTTTCTGACTAATACACTTGTTTTCTTTTATGTATCGTATACTTTTATGCATGCTCTTTTAAACAAATTAATGTAGCTTTAACTTGTATACATCCCTTTGGCTTATGAGTTGCTTGTTAATTTCTTTCAAAAATATTACGGTTTGTTTCTTATTAAGTGAATCAGTTAACATATTTTTACAAAAAAATTCGAATATATATATATATATATATATATATATATATATATGTATATATATA
>NC_092207.1:44119283-44125020 GCF_043381705.1 Parasteatoda tepidariorum | reverse complement strand
ATATGTGTATATATACTATACATAAATTCAAATTGAACTCTATCTCATAATAAATATTATATTTAATTCTGCTCCCGTTTTTTTTACTATTAATCTATTACTATCATAAAATTCTAATTTATTTGTATTTTAGAATACTTTAATTCGCATTGTACTTTTAATTAAATATTAATTCTGCATTTTCAATTTTGCCTCAAAAATTGAGCTTGAAGAAAAGTGATGAGAAATTTTATGCTAGCAACAAAGGAAAATTAGTTTGTATAATGTGATAAATACTTTATGAAATTCAAAAATAGTATTAATTCTGAATTCCAATTAAATAAAAGCTAAAAGCAGGATAAAAGCAGAAAAATTCAAAATACTGTAATATTTTCCACTTTTTCTTTGAATGATATATTTTATAATAAAATGCATCGAACATCTGAAGATACAGATTTGAATGAATGGATCTTGCAAATGTGAACTTTCATAAATTAAAGACGGTCAACTTTATTAATAGAAAACGTTTTAAATAACAGCAATTCTAGACTGTATGAACAGTAATTTCGTAAATATCTTTAATAAAAGAAGGATAGAATGACATGGATATAAATTTATTATATTAAAATAAAATGTTAAAACTCTAATATGAGATCTGAAAAAATTCTAAAACTCTTATCAGATATAATATATTCCCACATGCTTTGACAAAGATTCCAGCATGGAATCAGATTTTTTTAATATTCCATAATCATCCACATTTAACACTTTCAATTTTAATAAATTTTTTTGACAAATAATTTAAATGAATAGTATTTTATTTAAAAACGCTGAAAAACAGCTAATTTAAATGGAATGTGTATATAACACATTCTAAATAAAACTATTTTAAAAATAAAAACAACAAAGTATATTTACTTTCCAAAAAGTAAAACAGCGTCTTCTTCAGAAATACCACTGTGAACTAATAGTTGTTTTAATTCTTCTTAATTCAAAATATTAAATGACATATTCTCCAGACAAAAATTAAACGTAAAATAAAAGCGAAGACATAATCTATTTAGATCACGGAACATAACAATTTTATTTAGATTTATTATCGTTTGCTTTTTAAAATAAAACGATCGAAATTCCAGCTTACAGCTTGCACACAATTAAATAATAAATAAATCATTCAAGTTTGAGCTAAAAGCACTCAAATATTGCTTAAATAAATACCACTCAAGTTTGAGTAAACGCAAAGCAAGAATTTCGTTCAAATAAGAGTGTATTTCACTCTTATTTGAAGTTGAGTTTATTTATTATTGAAGTTCACTCTTATTTGAAGTTCACTCTTATTTATTTAAGTTGAGTTAAAAAAAATTTAACTCGTTTTTGAGTAGGGAAAATCACTCTTTCATTTTAAGAGAGTACTGTAGTTTTGGTTCTCTAAACAAGAACCTTCTACAGCAAACATACCACTCTCCTCAGCGTCTAAGCACTTCACGTTTATACATTGAAAAAAGGTTTTTGTTTAGAGTACAGAAACTATAGTATGTCCATTTCTGCACTTTATTCATGTTGTTTTCTACTTTAACATTATTTTCAGAATTGTCTCAAGTTTTCACTAACATTCGAAGATACATTTTGGGAATTTTCAATCAATGACACTAAAGAAAAACATAGCTAATGATAAGTACCGTGCAGGATTCGCAGGATTTCGCAGTTTTTGAACTTTGACATGTAAAAAAACTATGTTAATTCAAACTTTAGTAAAATTTATCGATATTATATTCATAACTGAACTTAGACGAGTAAATTTGATCAATAGTGGCATTATTTGTATGTAATATTTACGAATAATAAGTCAAAACATACCTTGCACAAAGTAGCCCCCAAATGGGGCTACTTTGTGCAGCGATAGGAATTCAGTTTAATAATCATGTTTTTAGTAAAATATTGATATAAAATTGTTAAAAAAGTTAATTGTTGACATTTTTAATAACAAAAACATCAAGATATGTAAAGATATTAGTTTGAAAATAATTTTCAGCGTTAAAAAACCATTTTTTATAAAGAATTTTTTCTTAAAAAGAATGTTTATTTCAAAACATTTGAGTTTAAACAAAAGGAAACCATATACATTTTTGAACATTGAAATGGATGAAATTTCAAAAATAATAATTATTACATATTCATTAACATTTATAATATTGATAAATTTGAACATAACATGCTTGAATGAACATGACAGAACTTGCTCTTCAGTTTCTGTCAAAATCACCTGATGTCCTATAAAATATATTTTTATGTGTTAAATCGTTTGATTAATTCATTAGAAAAATCTTTGTAGAAGAAAAATAATAGTTTACCAGGAAGTTTCACGTGTTTCTTGTGAATTTTATTAGAGATAGTATTTCTGTGGATTTTGTACTTCCGAGAAGCTTCTGCAATCGACATACCACCAGCAACTGCTTGCAAACATTGTTGCAGCTTTTCTAAAGTGTAATCACGGTAGTTTCTCGTTCCAGGTATTTTTTTATAACGTCTGACCATTTTTCTGTCGAAAAAAAAAACGAATGAAACTTTGCACAAAGTAGCCCCAAAGTGCATTTTTTTTCATTTTCCGTTTATTTGTTATTAATTTTCAAATTTTTTTAACGCTAACATGATATAATTGTTTATTAATATATAAATAAAAAATTTTGCACTTACGACAATTGTTTTATCAACGTCTTTGCATTTCACAGCTAAAGTTTCCACGCACACTTTTCGACATCCGACGTCCTCGGAAAGTTGTTGACATTGGATGAACGAAACACACTCTGAGATTGTTTTAAAATTCGAAAAAATGTTTGTAGTAATAGAGGAGACTTCTATCTTCAAATTCCACACATTTTTAACGTGAAAAAAAACATAATACTGAATAGCAGCACTTGAAAAATGCCAAATTCGAATTTGCACAAAGTAGCCCCGAATGACGGTACTCCATATTTTTAGTATTATATTTAAATTTTGCTCAAAATACTTTTACATAAAAATGACAACCATAAAAAATTTATAGTGCAAAACTATTTTCAAATAAAATGTGAAAGAACTTACAAATTAAATAGTTAGTTTCAGCAAGTATCGGAAGAAATTTGACCTCGTGGAGGACTTTTTGATGGAACTAATCCGCATTTGCGTTACATGGAGAGGAAGACCACGTGAACCCACGGTTTGCCTGGCGGCAAAGGAACTCTGACCCATGATCCGTCTACCACGGAGGATATGTCACGCCAGCATTTCAGTCGGATGCGGAATTCGTATCGACTAGAATTTGAACCCGATTCGCCTCATTGTAATGCGACCGCTCTATCCCCTGACCCATCGTGGCTCTATAGAATAATGATTGACGAATGCTGAACTCACAACATAAAACCAGTTTTATTACCTTATGAAACTTGGAAATATTTCAACTCTTCTCTGCTTACTCCGGAAATTAAACAGATGTTTTCAATCTCGTCTTTTTTTAAAAGTGATCCGTTAGATTTCAATCGAGTCTCTGTTTTGTTGATTGATTGATTTTCACATATATTGACTGTCATTAATTTTGAAAAAGGATTCTAAAAATATATATGTATCAAGCATGGCCATTGTTGAACATTCTACTTATTTATTTTAAAAAAATTCGTTAAAAAGCTACAACAATATCAATTAATAAGATGTTTCATATAATTTATGCGCTATGCACTATTCATACACTCGTTATATACGAGGGTTACTCTAAAATTTTTGAGATACGTGCAGACGAGAATTTACAAAATAAAAATAACCCTTCAGCAGACGATGTTTTACTGACTTACTTCAACTTGTTTAGCGTAGAATAAATTTTAAACAGAAGAGAAAATGGAGTTGACGCGCGAACATTTTCGCGCTATGATTTTCTACGATTTTAAAGCAGGATTAAATCACGACGAAAAAAACGTTTAATGGTTGCAATTAGCATTTGGTGATGAATCTCCAGCTCGTGCTACTGTATTCAGGTGGTTTAAAGAATTTAGCAGAGGTCGCAATTTTCTTCTGGATATAGAATACACAGGAAGGCCGCCGTCAGCAGTAATTCCGGATAATGTGTCTGCCATACGAAAACTGTTAAACGATGATAATCGCTGTACCTATCAAATTATGCAGAAGGAACCTAACATAAGATCCACAGCCATACACAAAATTATTCATGACGAATTACATATGAAAAAAGTAGTTTGCCGTTGGGTTCCCCATAATCTAACTGAGCACCAAAAGGAGGAGCGTGTCAGAATCAGTAAAGAAGCTCTTAAAAATTCTAAATGATGGTGACCACCACATCATTTCTGAAATTTAACGGGTGAGGAAAAGTACATACCGTTTTTTGACGTTCCAACGAGTCAATAAAGCAAAGTATGGGTCTTTGAAGATGATCCCTTAGGAAAATTTGCCATAGAGAAGCCTATGGTAATCTATGGCAAATTTTCCTAAGGGATCCCACGCCGACAATGGTGAAAAGACAACGCGCACTGAAAAAAGTGATGTATGCCGCTTTCTTCAGAAGTACGGGATTGGTCAAAGCTATCAAGTTGGAAGGACAGAAGACCGTAACGGCAAACTGGTATACCACTAAATGTCTGAGAAATTCTACAAGAAGTAAATGTTAGGGGACTAATGCTTCACCATTTCAAATCATCGTCACATACACCTGGATTGACAGTTGAGTTTCTTAAACAAAAACAAATTAAAGTGATAGAACATCCGCCGTATTCACCTGATCTAGCCATGTGTGACTTCTGGTTATTCTTTAAACTAAAAAAGAATTTACGTAGACGTCGTTTTCATTCAGAAGAAGATATTGATTTGGCTATAAATGCATTTTTCTCATCTATTCCAAGAAATGAATGACTTGACGCATTTAATCTGTGGAAAATTCGACTACAAAAGTACATTGATGCTGGAGGAGACTACTTTGAACACTCCTAAAATTTTGTAAGTGTAACTTAAAAAACCTAGTTGTATCTCAAAAATTTCAGAGTGACCCTCGTACTACTTTAAAATCTCAAACATCATCAATCTAAAATTCATGAGTAATTGTTTAAATAATATAATTGTTGCAAGTAATTGTTTCAAAAAAATATACAACACTATTACATTATAAGTTACGATAATTCATATATTTTTAATCAGTTAAAAATTTGTAAAAGATAGAAAAAATTATAGGCTTGAAGAAATTATAGATTTATATAATAACTGTAAGGGCTATGAAAATTTCCAGGCATGCGCAGTATAAAAGAACTGCATTAATTAATTATATATATATTTCAGTTTTCAACGAATTTTTTTTCATATCTTAAAAAAAAGCTTTGTAATTAATTTTAAATTGCTCTAAAAATTTGTTTTATTTTGTAGAATATTTTCAAAGTTATAACAAAAGAATAGCTTCTTATAATAATGTCCATATTTTCATTAATATTTAAGCTTGTCCTACGAAATGTTGTGCAATTATTGCGTATAATAACCAAAATAATTGTAACAAGTAACAATTTATTGATAAATTTTTTGGCTTAGGGAGTCTAAAAACACTATTTTCCGTTTATAATTTATTGTACAGTCCGCAAAAAAAAAAAGATATCACCCTGAATAACTTTCGTTCTAATGATCGGATTTTCACGAACTAAGCGTCAATCTTAATGGTTCTTGGGGGTGACCTCAAATATGCTAATTAATTAGTGCTAACTATTAATACAAAACAAATGAAATAAAATAAAAA
>NC_092207.1:44049389-44118783 GCF_043381705.1 Parasteatoda tepidariorum | reverse complement strand
AAAATTTGGGAGCCACGTAAGAGAATTATTTATATTAGATTTCAGTTTTCAACGAATTTTTTTTTTTTCAAATCTTAAAAAAAGAAGTTTTGTAATTAATTTTAAATTTCTCAAAAAAATTGTTTAATTTTATAAAGTATTTTCAAAGTTATAACAAAAAAATAGCTTTTTATAATAATGTCCATATTTTCATAAATATTTAAGCTTGGCCTACGAAATTTTGGGCGATTATTGCCTATAATAACCAAAATAATTGTAACAAGTAACAATTTATTGATAACTTTTTTGGCGCAGGGAGTCTAAAAACACTATTTTCCGCTTGTAATTTATTGTATAATCAAACCTCTAAAAGCTTTAAACATAATTATAACTATAAGAAATCTCATGATCACACTAACACTTCTGAAGTTATAAAATAATTCTTTAAGTATTTCTGGAGAAGTATGGAAAAATTTATTTGTTGTGAAAGTGCTTAGATATTAATATGGCCTATTTTTATTTGAAATAGGACTTAATTTAACATGACATAGTTACGAGAATTACTCTCATGCATAACTTTAATTCAGCTTTTTAGTATTAATTCATTTAATACATATCCTTATAAATGAAACATTTTATTAATAGAAAAGAAATAATTTTTTGGTATAACTGAATATTTAGCATGATTCGCCCTCAACTGCATATGTAATACCTGTCTAGCATCAAATTATAAAAACTTGCTTTAATAATTTTTTCAATGTTTTTTTCTTAAATTTCTTTCTTAACTCTTTTTTAAATATATAAAAAACATTGCAAATCTTAATTTCTGCTCTTTATTTTGCAATTCAATTTCAATGAAATCAATAAAAATGGAATACGGATTAGTTTCATAGATGTCGTTAACCCTTAACAATCTGAAAATATTTTTAAAAAAAACAAATCCGGCTTTTCAAAGATTGCTTTGCCTACTTTGGCGAACCTTGTTTATTAATACAATTCTATCAGTACTTACATTATAATAAAACTGTTTTTAATCTTTCCTTTTTACTTATTGATTTTTTCCAAGAAAGGTAAAAAATTGGCACTGTCACTGGTGGTATATGTATATTCGATGATAAACAATCATACTATTTTTAAAGTCCTCAATTTTTCGAAAAAGTGCTTAATTTTACGAAAAGCCTTAATTGTTCTCAGAAAAGTCCTTAATTTTTACTTTGTTAAAGGACCTGGAACCCTGATATAACATAAAAATCACTGTTAATAAACTTAACTTAATCATGCATCACGGTTTTTATATATTTAAAATGTTTTTAAGAAGAACGCAATTATTTTTCTTTTAATTTAGTCTCTTATAAATTGTTCTCCTGTCTTATTTATTTGCACTAAGAGCCAAAGCAAGCCATTTTCAACAAAGCAAGCATTTTTTTTTAATTCACGATGTTATAAAACGAAAACGAAAAGAACAATGCTAGTAAATGTAATTAACGTCTAAACAAGTGTTTTACGTAGAAAATTTGTTAATTAAATTTGAAAATGAGTAGTATTTTTTTTAACTGTATTGAATAAGAGCAAGTTAATTTTTTTGTTTAAAACATAAGAGCGCTTTGGAAAATAAAATAAGACACACCAGCATTAAGAATAATTACATAGAAAACTTATTTATATTATCTTACATTTTCATTGCATTTTGTGAATTTTTTGAAGAAAGCTAGAAAAATGTCTAGCATTCATGCAATGTATGCAAATTTTCTTAGTTTAAAATTTTTTTGGAATAATAAATTACTGCTTTTTCGTTGAACATTTAAAAAAAACTAACTAGCAAATGATTCAAAATATAACCCAGTGCATTCATTAAAACTTTTATAGATTAAATGCAGCATTGAAATTTGTTAATTAATCTATGGCTCTTGAATAACTTTTAAATGATTTTTTTAAAAAAAAACGTTTATGGTTTATGTAGTTATGTTAATTATATTTATTATTTAATTAATTTATTTCTCTTAAATAACTTTTAAGTAATTTCCAAAAAACCATTTTATCATGAAAATTACAAAGTTAATTATGCTTATGATGTTAATTAATTTATGGGTCTTGAATAACTTTTAAATAATTTCGAAAGAAACCGCAACGAAATCAGTCCCCAAAGCGTCCTTTATCTGAGTAAACCAACCTTTTATTCGATAGATTCAGATTTCTAACCCCCAAAATATAGCAGTCAGCCGTAATCCAGGAAATATGGTCACAAAGTTTGGCATCCTTAATGTTAATTTTACTCTTTGCGTATTTTGCTACGAGAACTTTTTAAGATAACTGAAAAACTTTTGCTCACATTCATAAAATTTGTTTATCCAAAGAAATTTTCATGCAAAAAATAACTTACAGTAAGTATTTGTTATTTTATTATTTTACTTAATAATAGTTGAAAAATGTTTGAATTTTAAGGTGTACAATTTTTTAAACCTCTTATAAAATGCTTTTTATATAAAATGCTCTTATAAATGCGTATTTTGCTACGAGAACTTTTTAAGCTGACTGAAAAACTTTTGCTCACATTCATAAAATTTGTTTATCCAAAGAAATTTTCATGCAAAAAATAACTTTCAGTAAGTATTTGTTATTTTATTATTTTACTTAATAATAGTTGAAAAATGTTTGAGTTTTAAGGTGTACAATTTTTTAAACCTCTTATAAAATGTAATTTTGCATGGCAAAATACAAAATTAGAGAAAAATAGCTCCTGAGTAATCAAATTTTAAAAACATGTGGTATTTTTAAAAGTCGATTTCTCCAAAACTACTTTACCAATTTCGTTTAAAATTTTATACTTTTCCATACAAAATTTCATTCTATAAAATGATGTATAAAACTGCATACAATAAGAAAACATAAGTATCTTCCATAAGAGAATAGGTAAAAGTTGCATTAAAGGTAATAAGGCAGCAAAAATTAAACTATAGAGAAGATAAAGGAAATAAAATGACAGGATATGAATCAAATAACTCATTAAAAGAAAAGTAACACGTTATTTTCATAGAGCTATCAGTTGCTTGTTCATCAGTTGTTCTGCTATTAGTCATTGCTCTATCATTCATAATGTTAGCTATAACTGTGTTTTTATCTTTCTGTTATGGGATATTAAATGTTTTAGAAGAACTTGAAAAACCATTCGACATAAATACCATTCTTAATTTCATTGCTTTAAAGTTGATAAAAACAAGTTTTTTGATTTCAAGATTTTATGTCATACTTATCGTATCAAGCTTAATAAAGTTGTATAGAGAGATTTTGCAAAGCGTAAACATTTAAGGTTCAAGGAGCATGCGTTAAAATTCCCCTGCCAAAAATTATTCCTAGGTATTAACTTTTCTTCAGTACAAAGTGTGTTTCTCGCTATGTTTTCAATAAATCTCTTTCGCATCTGTGAAGTTTGGATATTGCACTCAAAGTTTTAACCAGTTTCTGAAAAGCTAGCGCATATTAATTTCCAATATAGCTCCGATGCCAATGGAGGCCTGCAAGCGATACAAGATTTCAATCATTTCAAAACTCCTACAGTAATGTTGATTGCATTACCGTATGAACTAACTATTCAACATAAATTAAAGTATTCGTTCCCCCTAACTCTTATCAAAAGAATGAAATAATAAATGCTTGGGTTTTTTTTCTGAAAACATTTTTTCATTGTGAGCTTTATTTTTCTGCAAGGTTATCTATTTTAACAAGCATTTTTTAACTAATAAAGTCAAATGCTTTGCATAGTTTGAAAAATGTTGGAAAAATATATCAAAAAATTAAGTTATTTTTATCCAAAATTTTATAAATGCAAAGGACAGAACCTGAGAAATTTTGAAATTAAAATATATTCAATCTTTTAGAGCGTTTAAATATCATCAATTCTTGACAATTTTACTTTGTTATTTTTACTTATCTATCAAACAATATTCGCAGTAATCACTTTGCATAAAGATGTGACATGTCACTAAGCATAAGTGAAGAGTTGTTTTCATTTTTCATTAGTAACTATATATTTTAAAAAGAAAAAATCTGTCACTGCAATGTCCCGTTTACTTCATTAACTTAAGAAAAGATTACCTGCAGATAGTGAATCGAAGTTATTGCTTAACTTGTTTGTATGTGTGTTGCTTACTTTCCTAACAATTTGGTAACGTATACCTTTTAAATAACCTTCACTTTTTAAAGTGAAAATTTTTGAGTTAATTGAAGATAAGAGTAATTTAGTATCTAACGTCTAGTTCACGTATACTTAGCGCGTAAATGATGTTATTTGTCATTATCTTCTCGGTTACCAGATTGCTCAATTACGCCACTGAATTCATCAGAACATGATAGTTTTATGAACCCTATTTTAAATTAACAATAATTGCGAGTTTCTTAAAGATTAGGTTTTCAAATACCGTTACCAAAGTCTTACTACATAAATTCATTAATAGTCATAATTCAAATTCATAAATGTATCTATTTCGATTATATTTCTCGAAAAAAAAATCTTTCATGGTATATAACGAGGTTCGACGTCAGTTTGTTGCAGTGACAATTTGCCAAGGCGCAATTTGTCGTCGTCAAATTTCGTCGGGGGTACAATTCGTCGCTAGCACAGTTTGCCGCATTCCTTGTGAGCACTATTTCTGGAAGTTGGTTGAAATTACGAACTTGTATTTGCGAATACAAGACTCTTACATTTTAGATAAAAGCTAAGTAAATATTTAATTTGTAGTGGTTAATTTGTTACGAAAGCACCTAGGAGGTAAGGGGTTTGTGATTTGCAATTAGTTTTAAATAATAATTTTTTAAAAGGATTTAAATAAGGAATGAATCATCTCGTAATGTAAAATGCCATGTAAAAAATGCAACGTAAAGATTTTTTCAAACGAAAAATTATTCAATTATTATTAAAAATTACTTCTAAACATATTTTTTCTGTCTTAATGTTTTTTTGCTTTACACAAATAGTTCTAGAGATGCAAAAATTATAATTTACAGTAGGAAACTCTAAAACTATTTGGAGCGGATTTTCCAAAATGCATTCTTTATAATTTGAGTCAAAAATATAAATCAGTCGTAAAAACAGCTGTGTTTCTTAAATAGAAAATATCAAAGTCCATTTCAACGAACATTTTTTTATTTTATTATGGATAACTATTTTTATTTAAAATAAAGTTGACAGCTTTTGTATACAGATTGTACGTAAATCTGCATATAAATAGTTCTCTATTTTATAAAAGACAGAAATTTCGAAACATGTTGACCAACATGTTTTCTCCTAAATCATAACAGGTTTTTGCAAAATTAAAATAAAATGAAGAGCAATATCTTTTATTATCATTGATAATAGTGAATACTAATGGAAAAAGTGTAATTTAGGAAAACGAGGGAGCATTTTAGATATGTGACAAAAAAAAAGGTGCATTCTTTTAAAGTGCATGGCAATAATTTTAAAAATAACAGTAGAATTTTTCTTCTGATGGGAAAGAGATAACTTGCTACGTGGTCGTACACGAATTGCTTCATAAAATATTAGGACGGGAAAGTAATGTCGTTTAGGTGCATTTGATATTTGTTATCAAGATTTCATTTTCAATCAATAATATATTCACTCTCATTAGCAACAACCTTTCTATGCCTGATAGAAAATGAATCGAAATGAACCGAAAAAGAAAATGAATTTGTTTTTAAGACTAACGAATATTTAATGCGCCGAAACGACTTTACTTTCCGGTCTCCCTAATATAAGGTGTTAATATTGTAAGGAGGTAACGGTGTTCTTTATGGATTTTTAATATTTATACCAGAAAAAAATAAATATGTTTTTCATTTTAACATTTTTCATATAATAGTGCTCATTTAAATAGTTGAAAAATGCATTACCCTAAAAAAATGGTCTCAATAGCGGAAGGCTAATAATTTTCAACTATTTATAAACATAGTTTTTGTATCTTTAATGCTAGGATTTTGTCGGTGACATAGAAATTTAAAGTAATAACGGATTTCTTGTGACATTCTGTACTTATTATAACGAGTTCTTGCTATTTATTTCTATACGATTTTGCAATTCATTTATATCCTACAGTGTTTAATAAGCTCAATCAAAAGTTTACCTCTTAAACCTCCATCTTATCAAAAAAAGTTAATATATAAAAGAGTTTGTTTTTTTAAATTTTCACAAAATTTTTTTATTTGAAACTCTTATTGGTTTTACAACCTGAAAAGCCCCAGTTTCTGCGATGAAATAACTGTATTGTTTATTGTAAAAGTCTTATTTTCACAAGTGGTAGTATAATTTTTAAAAAAAAGAATTAATTTTAAAATACCGCTGCGAAAACTGAAATCAAATAAAAGAAAAATAAGAAAAAAAAGCATTATTTGCTAATATGTTTTAAAAAGTAACAAAGCTCAAACAATTAAATTTGAACCATCTGGGACATTTTCAGCAGCTTGGGTGGTGAGAAAATATATTTCTCACAACTAATATGTTACGACAGATATAAAAGTCGCCTAGATAAATGCTAACTTTAAAAAAAATGTTTTAATGCACATCTTTCAAAGGAAATTATTATGCTGGGTGCTAAGGACTAGCCACAGCAAGCATTTTTAATTTAAAAAAGAAGATTTAAATTAAGGAGATTTTAGTGATTTAAAGCAAGCATTCTTCCATGCACTTACACCAGCTTGTAATTAATGAAATACCTGTAGTGTGCGATGAAATACCTGTAGTAATTACCTGTATTCCTAAAGTCTTATTTTCGCTAGTAATAGTACAATGTAACATTTTTTTTATTTTCATTTAAAAAATTGCAGCTATGAAAACTAAAATCCACTAAAAGGAAAATGAGAAAAAAGCATTACTTACTAATCAGTTTTAGAAAGTCATAAAGCTCAAGCAATTAAATTTGAACCATCTAGGGCATTTTCAGCAGTCTGGATGGTGAGAAAAATATATTTCGCACGGCAAATATGTTACGACAGATATGAATAGTTTACTTCCCCAAGATAAATGCTAATTTTTAAAAAAAATCTTTCAAGAGAAATTTTTATGCTTTTCGCTAAAAAGTAGCTTCAAAAATCATTTTCAGTTTAAAAAAGATTTAAATTAAGTAGATTTTAGTGATTTAACGTAAGTTTCATCCACCTCCAACCATTTGTAATTAAAAATAAGTAAATCACTAACTCCCCAACCTTAAGTACTTTCGTAATATTCGAATGGCCATACATTAAATGTTAAGTTAGCTTTCGTAGACAATGCAAGAGCTTTGTCTTCATAAATGTATATTTTCATCGAAATCGCAAGTAATTGTGCTAACGACGTACCGTCCTCCTAGGAAGTGGTAAAAATAGGACGAACCCACACTTCCGTTTTTGGCAGGAAGAGAAGTAAATTGAGGAAGGAACTTAAATATTACTTACTAGATAAAAGAGGTATTGCTTCCAATGCATATTTTTAAGCTAAATTCAATGCAGTTCCAGACGATAGAACTAATAGTTTCGAAGTTATAACGGTTTCAGGAACAAGTGTAGTATGTTTTGTACTTAGTTTACACTTTCGATATTGATATTTCTTGGCTATATAGTCAAGCTGTATTTTTTCTTGTGCTTTTATTGAATGGGTCGCAAAAAATTAAATTCGAATCGATAGAATAAACAGCTTAAAAGAAGCGTGTGAATAAGTGCAACTAAAAAATATTTATTTTTAAAGACAAAACCTTTGCAACTTCTGAAGTATTTAGTTTCGTTGATTGCTCTTTTCTTTCGATACAGCGGGGAAAAAATATTCATTTTTTAATTATTAAAGAAAGCTTACTTTAGTTGAGATATTAATACAGATGCGCAAATAAGCGTAAGCTAAACATTCTATTTTTTATACATAAAAACCATGATGACTCCTATATCTTTAGTATTTGGTCTCATTCTATTAGGCACAAAAAAACTGCACCGGAAACAATACCTCACTTGCCTAGATAGCAGTATTTATGGTTCTACCTCATTAAACCCCTTCATTTTTTTAAAACAAAATGTGTGAGTTCAATTAACATTTTACCATTTGCTAAGAGGAAGGTACTTAGCATTTTCCCCCTGAAAAAAGAAAATTTCTGATATTAACGATTTTTTTTTTAATTTTTACTGCACTATAAACATTATTAAATTTTTAAAAATAAGAATTATTTCTAAGTCATGAATCCTCTATTATGAAGGACATTCAATTTATTACCATTTTAATATAAATAAAAGCCCCATTAAACAGAAACAACTCAAAAAGTAAGACAGCTGCACCAGGTTTATGAATAAATAAAATTTCATCTAAACTGTCACGATCCTTAAACTATAATAAAACTTTCACATAAATCTACTCCTAAGATAAGAACTGAATCTTCAATAATGTTTCGGATGAAGACAAAAATCGTAATATACCTAATAATATACCTAATATACCTAATAATACATATAATATAATAATCGTAATATACCTTCCTTAACTGCTCTGATGTCATTGAAAGCTTGTAAAATCTAACCAGCTGATAGAGACTAATAGTTCAGAAATAATCCACCTTGCATTCATGTTTTTCAATTTCAAATATATGCTGCGTTAAAAGTATTTCTCTAAATAGTGTTTTTTTCTTTTATAAATTGTGGAAAGGTAAGTTTTTCAACAAAATATATGAAACTTGTAATCATTATTTAAATATGTAATTGTAATATGAAAAGGTTTTATACATTGGTAAAAATATGTACATATGGTAAAAAAATAAAATTCTTCTCAAGTTTATTTTTTATCATATAAATTATGTTTTATATTCTCTTTTTCGCTTATCAGGTATTTACATTTTAATAAATTGTATGTATATTTTTAAGAATAACTAAACTCTACAGTTGTTTGATTTTGCTAAATTTAATAAACTTGTTTGCTTTGATGCAAAATTAAAAAAGTTAGTTCGTTTGAAGTGATTTTGTTTTTGTACAAATTGATTTTGATTTAATTCTTAAATTAAGACTCATATCAAATTTTTTATTTCATGCCACATTTTTCACTAAAATAGCGACTGGATCGCCATTTATAGCATTTTAAATATTACAAAGTTTTGAGAAATCAGTAACTTGAAAAATTGATCTTCCCTTGGAGTTATTACACAGTTCAGATGGGCCAGACTGTAGAAAAATCCATCTTTTCCTCTCTCTGAAATATTTTTCGCCGAATCAGCTTTTATAAACATAAACCGTTTTCACCTGTGGTCTTCAAATGCTGATAAAAAATTCAAACCATAGTACTCGACTTGGTTTGATGTATATATTTTTCAAGTATAGATTTGGTATATATTTTTTTCAAAAAATAATAAATACCGGAAAATAGTGGAGAAAAAGTAACTCCACTTTTCAAAAAGCAGATTTGTACCGTGAGCAAAAAAATAAACGGACCACTCTGAATAACTTTTGATCTTATAATTGGATAATAATCGAAAAAATTTTGAATTGTGAGCTTTACAATTTTTTACATCATTCTAAAGAATGTAATTTTACATATCAAAATACAAAATTTGAACGAAATCGGTCACCCACTTTGCATTTTGCTGCTTAAAATTACATCCTTTAAAATGATATAAAAATGTGCTTACCAAATAATTCAAAACATTTTTCATGTTTATTAAATAAGATAATAAACATGTGCTTAAACTTAGAATGGTTTCTACATTTAAGAACATTTTTTAAACTGTATAAGTAAAGCACAAGTAAATAAGAAAAATTAATTTCGCAAATTCCTATATCACTTCTCAATTGCAGAGTTACACAATCATTCTTACTTTGACAGCTTCTAAAATATCTATTTCTATACTCCGCATAAAATCAATTTCTTTTACAAGTGTGAATAAGAACTTCTAACTATTATAAATAATATGCATTCTTTCCTTTAACTTTATGCTTGTTAGCTCATATCGTTAGCAAATTAACTATCTTCAGCAAATCTTTTCCAATTTATTCGGCATTAATATAATTCAGTATGCATGAAATGATTCGGCATGCATTAAAAATGATTAACTATACTTAAGAAATTCATACCATTATCCATAAAGTTATCGAATCAGATAGATGTTAAATGAAAAATAAAGTTCAATTAAAAATAAATTTTTCATCATTAGATATTAACCAACCAAAAAAAAATACAATTTGATAAACTATACAAATATTATAACTTCTTCTCCCCCCCCCCCAAAAAAAAAACTTTCTTATTTTGGTCCTTTTCTTAAAGTTTTAAAAACTAGAGGATTTCATTAACAGGTCTTCATGTTTCACAAAAAAATTTCTGACAATTTTACTTTTTAATCAGTCGGCAACGAAGAATGAAAGTTTCACGTCGAAAATAGGAATTTTTTCATATTTCCTTTCGAAAATTAGATCAAAAGACAATTTAAAAATTGCATTGCTGGTATAGTATTTAAATATCGTTAAAAATATTTAAGATGAACAAAAAGTATTACAGATTTGTCTGTAGAACTCTATCATTAGCAATTAAATTATATTTCTCTTGTCTCAACAGGTCATTTAAATCACTTTTCCAAGCTCAAAGATGTTCGACCTAGCGAGGGAAAGCTCTTATCCCACACCCCTTGCTCACTCGGCCTTTCTTCCACTCATGCTCATGTCTCTAGCCTCTCAAAAGAATTCGCCATCTCCAACTCGAACTCCGAATTCCATTCGTTCGGAATACGATTACATCATAGGTAAAAGGAAATTAAATTTTTATTCAAAAATTATTATGCATTATAGATAGAATGCACTATGCAATAAAAAGAAACGAACATTTTAAATAACTTTTGTTCTAATGATCAGATTTTCACACTAGGACTCAATTTTAATGGTTCGAGGCTTTAATCTTAAATGTGCTAATTAATTTATGCAGATGAAATTTTAAGTTAGGAAATCACACACAAAAGTGCTACTTTCTCTGAATAAGCATACTTTTTATGCATTATTTTTATCTGTTTTCTTCGATTTTAATTATTTTATGCAGACGATATTTAAAGTTAGAAAATCACATTCAAAAGCGTTACTTTCTTCATATAAATATACTTTTTTATTTAGTATTTTTATATATTTGTTACCTATAATTTCATTCTACATGAAAAAGTATTTTAGTAAAAGGCAATTTTAATATAGATTCTTTTATAAAAATATGGTTAAAAGATTCAATTTTTATTCTTGAAAAATGGTAAATAAAGTTTGTAAAATAGAATTTAAGAAATTGTGAATATCAAAGCTTTTATATCTTGACAAAATTAATTCAATATATCAAAATTCAATAATAATTCAATATATAATATCAATAAATAATCCCGATGTTTCACTAAAACTGGATACATTGAACTATAAATTTCATATTTTTTGATGCATAAACAAATTGAATATCTCATGACTAATGGAATTACGACTGGAATGAAGTTATTATAAGGAAAATATAGTATTATGACAATTATTTTGCTGTTGCTAAAATAACAAATACATTGAATTACAGACTTTAATCCACGAAAAAATATTTTAGAAGGATGTATACATTTTCTTACAAAAACTTTGTTTCTGTTGAAAAATTAAAAAATTGAATTTGTATGATTACTTTGTGCATAAAATGATTTAAGAAAGAAAAGTTTTTTTTTTCAAAAAATAAAAAAATTGAATTTGTAATATTTATTTTGTAAAATAACTAATAATTTGTAAAATTTTCAGCTGTCAGTAAAAATTAAGTATCTGCTTTCGTTTTTAAAATTTCATATCAAAAAAATAATCCGTATTTATCATTAAAACTGAAGACAATTATATAATCGGTATTTTGCTAACCATAAAATTAATATTTTTAATAAGATTCAAGGGAATGCGAAATAAAAAAATAAAGTTATTTTTGTGCTGTTAAAATATCATATGAATACTGTTGTTTATATGTACCTCAGTCCATATGAAAACTGTCTAAAAGCTTCATATTAAAAAATAAATACTTCACATAGATTTGGTTATAGAAAGATTAATTTAGTTATTTAGAAAGATCTGAAGTAGATTAGTTTTATTGTAAAATATTAGTTTTGTTAGAAATAGAATATTATTTCTGTGAAACTTCTATTTTTAACCCTCTGTCTTTCATCATCTTCCAAGTTGGTGCTGGATCTGCGGGTTCCACAGTCGCTGCCCGTCTTTCTGAATTACCATGCGTAACCGTATTACTGTTGGAAGCTGGTAGAGATCCACCGCTTTTAAATGATATTCCAGCATATGGGTTGAATTTCTGGTTTTCAGATATTGACTGGGCATATAAGACTGTTCCACAAAAATATGCTGCAACTAATCTAAAAAATAGGGTAAGTATTATGAAAAAGAGGTTTGTGTAATCTTATCCCCACGTCGAAATCTTTCTATGCACTGCCAAAACTTTTTGGTTTAAATTACGGTAAAAAGTACCGGGACTCAGGGTGCCGGTACTTTTTACCGAAAAATCCGTTTTTATCGAAATATGAGGCGAAATAAAAAATCTGATAGACTGTAATTTTTACTGCAATAATTACCGTAAATCACTGAATCACTCTAATTAAATAAATATTACTGAAAAAATGCGGTATAATACATTTTACGGTAAAAAGAGTTTTACGGTAAAAAAGATTTAACTGCAAAACGGATTTTACGGACGATGTATCTAAAGTTCCGGTACTTTATTCCAGAATTTAATCCGGAATTTTTCAGAGTATATTATTTTGTAAAATAATATTACAATTGTCTCGGGATTCCGTCAAAAGAAAGTTGATCATTTTGGGATTCCACAGTAGAAAAATATTGGAAACAGCTGGTTTATATCACAATATATACACCGAAGAGCCATTACATTATGACCACCCTCCATCTATAACAATGGGCTCGCCCAGGTTTTCATGGTTTCTCGCCCAGGAACAATGTTTTCATGGGGCACATTAGGACCCATAATCCTCATAGAACAATCCCTGACGTCTGTAAGCTACTTGAACATAGTTGCAGGCCAGGTTCACTCATTCATGGCAACAGTTCTTCCTGCGGGGGATGGTGTTTACCAACAGGATAATGCACCATGTCATAAGGGTCGAATCGTCGTGGATTGGTTCGAGGAGTATTCCTGTGACTTTTAAGTCATGTCTTGGCCCCCAAATTCCCCTGACCTTTAAACAATAGAGCATTTGTGGTCTTACTTGGAAAACCAAATTCGTGCTGTCACGCTACCCCCTCGCAATGTGAGGGAATTGCAGGACCAGTTGGTGAGCGCTTGGTACCAGATACCTCAGACTACCTATCAGCACCTTGTGGAATCAATGCCACGGCGGGTGCTAGCAGTTTTGAGGGCTAAAGGTGGTCCTACATGTTATTAGCAGGGTGGTCATAATGTAATGGCTCTTCGGTGTACATTATTCCTCCACTAAATAGATCGCATTAATGATGTTTATAATTTTACTAAAAAAGGATTATACAACACACAACAAACACAGATTATAGAATTAAGAAGAACTTAATCACAAAGAACATGAAAGTTCTTTCAATTTATGTTATGAAATACTTTAAAGCTATTTTTCCGAAGGCTCCGTCCTTATATGAAATTATTCCTTTTGCGAATAATATGCTATTTTTATAACTGCTGTGAGTTTGCAACTGTCACTCATGAAGTTTAGTCTATCTAAAGCCAGCGCTGTCTATGCTTATTTTGTAAATAGTGCAAAACGTCAGTATGGAGAAAAGCCACTAAATTATGCAAATAAAAAGTGTTTGTGGTCTAATTTTTTAATATTTAAAAAACTTATTTCTACAACTTATTACTGCATTACCTGGGCTCATAAAAATTTGCAAAAACTGAGAATAAGGCAGTGATTTTGATAATTTTCACCTTGGTGGAAAAATGCCACCAAATTGGCGATTTTTAAAAAAATTTAATAACTTTTAAAATGTTTAAATTATTTATCCTCTCTAAGGCCCATATAATTTTCCATGCCAAGTTTATATATACAGTTTAAAATCATCAAATTGCTTCAAGTGTAAGGCACTTAAACTAAGGCCATTTTTTTATTTTTATGGTAATAGGTCTTCGCAAAACAGCGTTAACTCATTTTCCTTTTACATAAATCTAGCATTCCAGTAAATCGTAACGTATGTAAGTAAGTAGCGAATGTTGAATTATATTATTTAAATTCTAATTTAGTAAATTTAGCATTATTTATTTTTAATTTTAAAAAATCGTCAAACTTAACGATATCTTATTTGGTAAACCCATTAGAAAGTTTTGCAAACAAGCTATCGGATTCTTAGTAGTGCTTTAAGATTAGCTTTGCCTCCAGTGAAACATTATTGTCAATTATATGAGTTTTTACACCCAACTGAACCTCACCAAATACACCTCAATTTCAACCTCAGATATACGTCATGAAAACAACCTTAAATATACCTCAAAAATACCATCTTTTTTTGTAAAGGGAAATGATAGATTTTAAAGAGTAACAACAATGCATGACATAGTTTCAAAGCTGAAACTTTTCATTTCTTTAGCAAATAGTGTGGCCAAGCGGAAAAGGACTGGGAGGATCAAGTTTGTTGAATAGTGAAATTGTGGTTCGAGGAAATAAACAGAACTATAATGATTGGGCTGCTCAAGGTGCAAAAGGCTGGAGCTATAGCGAAGTGCTTCATTATTTCAAAAAGTTGGAAAATGAAACAGATCCAATATATCTGGCAAATGGTAAAAAAAGAAAACTTTTATTTAGTATCCATAGTATTAAAGTGTTTTATTTTATTGCTGGTTTGCTTATTCTTTCATATATTATTCCGTAAAAAGGCAGTTTTATTTAGTAATACTCGAGATGGCACAATCGTTGGTTTTCGATGCAGAATTTTTATTAAACATATTTTTCATTCATTTTGTGCATAATTTGGTTCAAATAAGTGAAAAATGTCCCATTTAGCATTTTAATATTTTATGGTTATAAAATACAACCTGAAACACCGGTGATTTTTTTTTCCTTAAAGGCAAAAATTTTCAAACACGGCTCACTTGCAAACAATAATTTTTCATATTTGCACTTAGTTGAAGTTATTTAGATCTAAGAATTACAGTTATTCAACATTAAAACTCATTTCTTTAGCAAAATCAACAATTGATTTTGCTAAAGAATATTTTGAATATGATATTATTGTCATATTTTTGAATATGAATTAAAAAAAAACTTTAAACTACTTTTTTTGGACTTTATATTTCATGACAGATATAATTCTGATAATCCAAGTAACCCGATTTTAGCAACTATTAGAATGGGGTTTTTTTTTATAATTAAAAAATACCAAACTATATTTTTGCTTGTAATTAGAACGTCAGATAAAAGTATAAAAAAAAAAACACTGGTATCATATCCGGGAGATCTAAGTGCTAAATTGACCTTAGTTATCATTGTGAAGGTTTGGTTTTCTGTCCCTAACGGTATACAATTGGCATTGAGTTGAAGAAAAATGCTTTAAAATTGTTAAATGTAAAGAACTTCAAAAGAACAGGTTTTGGAAACTAAAAAGCATTATAAAAAAATTATAAAACCTTATGAAAATTAATAATTCTAGGAACCTGGGACAATTGAAGAAGAGCTGTGCCAAAAGAATTTAGTTGAGAATAAATTCAGAAGAAAAATATTGAGACGGAAAAAAAATCGGATTTACAATTAGTTAAAAATAATTTTGGAAAATTTAGTTCTTAGTTATAAAATATGTATATAAACCTTTAATGTATATATCTAAAAATAATAAGTGAATTCAATACTGATTCAGTATATGGGATGGGTAACAACTAATAATAAATAAATGAATAAGAAATTATTTTATTTGCATCAATTTTATAGATAATAATTCTAATAGTTTTGTGTATAACTTCGTAGATTTATTCAGTGCTGATTCATTGATTCCACCGCGTGAGTAGAACTGATATTTAGCTTGTTAAAATTAAAAACCTATACTCTCATACAATATTTAAAGAGAAGTCAATAATCATTATTATATATCTTTGAATAAGAATTTATTGATATCTTTCTGGCAGAGTAACAAAACAAACGTTAATCAAATGCTTTTTCATAGCTCTTTAATCCATTTTTACAAGAAATTATCTTCGCCTTGATTAGATGCACAACATTTTCTATTGAATTATTTGATTACCACAAAAAAATAATTCTACTCATAGAACTAATATACAATCTTCTCAATTTTTCATAATAACAATTAGGTATTGAGTACAGTAACAAATCTTGAAATCCATAATATTTGAAAGGAAATCCACGGTACGCCCCATAATAAGAATTTTATAAGTATCAATTTCAGGAGTGCTGTAAACTTGAAAAAAAACAAAAAGTTTAATAATGACGGGGCTTACCTTTTTCGAGCAATAGCATTAGTATCTTTAATGATACTCAAGGTATGGATCGAGAGGTGCGTGTTGGAGGATTAGTTTCCTATCTAATCACAACAGAAATGAAAATAATGTTAATAATTCTGTTGCTGATGACGAAATGTCCCGAGCTCTTCCACCGTACCTAGCTGCCTGGTGACTTTTAAATTATCATTAAATATTAAATTTATAAAAAAATTTTGATAATATTGTTGACATTCTTGAAAAAAGTTAAAATTGAAATTAGTTAAAATGATTGGGCAACAACTGGACGATAAAAAAATTTTGTTAATACACTGTTTAAAACTAATTATGGTGTTAGGACTAAAGGAGAAGTTGGATAATTAGAATATTTAAAATTAGTTCAGACAAAATCTGTTCAAACCCTAAGAAATTCGTCTATACGACTTACAGACACTTTATTTTTCGAATTGTTTCAGGATACCATGGTAAAGATGGTCCAGTAACGATAGAAACTATCCCTTACAATCCAAAACTGAAAATGAAAGTACTCGAAGGTGTTGAAGAAATGGGATATGAGATACTTGATTCCAATGCTGCTCGACAAACAGGTAAATTGTATGTTAACAGTTATCTGCGTATTACTCGGCAAGACTACTGATATCAATTGGGCGCAGTTTTTGGAAGCCAAAATTTACAGCCATAATCATTCTCCACCACATGACGTTGCCAAAGAAATAACGAGCGTCTTTTTTTTTTCTTTTTTTGGTAAAGTTGTTTTGCAGAACAACAGTTATCTGCGTATTGCATGTCAAGTTTATCGATTTCATATTCTCGCTGCAGACCAAGGAATCCTATGTGATGCAGTTAAACATGATATAAAACGCACTTTGAACATGTGCTTGACGAAAAAATGAAATGCACATTATGCATATGCTATGATTAAAAAGAACCTGCTCGCGTCTTCAAATTGTATATGGATCCTTATGAGAGCCATTTTTAACAGGTTTTCTCCTGGTTGTAGAAATCTAAAGTAATTTTTTTTTAATTGCAGATTTCTTTTGCCCGTGGTTTGTATAACATTTTTATCATGTTCAATTAAAATCCGTATACCAAAACGGACTGTATGTTGATCTAAACAAAATAGCTTTAATTATAACCATCACCCTCAAAGCCCTGATTATGAGATAAAGCTTAATGCTTAATGAATTTTTTCTTTTTCTTATCTTACCTGATTTATAAAGAAATAAGCTAAGGATGTATTAGTTTCTAAATAAGATTAAATTTATTTCTATGTTTGTGAAAGTAAGAAAAAAACAATTGGACTATTTTCCAAATAAAGTCTTCACATCTTGTGGGCTATTCGGATAAACCATGTCACGAAACCGGATTTGGAAAATTGTTTATAATTTTTTTTTTTTTTTTAAGTATCTAGTTTTTGCCCCGTTTTAAGTTGTCCGATGAAGAGATAACAATTTAAAAAATGGAAATAAATGTTGGTTTTCATTTTTTCGAATTTAATCCAAAACACGTTAAATTTTAAAATACAAAAATCAGTACAACCTCTTTACATTTCCTCTTTACTCAAACGGCATAACTTTATTTGCCAAAACCAAACATTTGGGCAAAATTGTTTGAATACTATTAAAAAAAATCTGATCAGCTTTTTTTATTTCTCGGGAAATATTCTACCATTTTTTTCAATTTTGAATATTCTTCATTACTTCAAAATTAAAATTTTTGCGATCATTATAAAAAAATAATAAAAAATTTGTTAAAATTTCGCGATTTGTAAAAATGAATTGAACGTAGCTAAACGTATTTATTCAAGATTACATTTTTTTAAGAAATTTACTGATGCGATGACTTTTAAAAATAGAAATATGGAGGGAAACATAACACTCTTCAGACGTAATAAATTGGCAACCAGCTTTAAATGTATTCTTTTTAAAAGACACTAACTTTTCCACTAGGGAACAGTATTTTCTGATTTGGGGTAAAGCTTAAAAGTCATGAATTATAATATGCCTAAAGGAAAAACATTTTTCTTAAAAAAAAGAATGCTTTTTTTTAATTAAAAATTCTTTGAGATTTCATTGATGAATAAATAGGTTAACGCTAACCAATTAGCGTAAAAGAAATTTCCCTGGCACCCATTCAATTTGCAGATTAGTCCGGGAAAATAAGACTCATCTATGTATTATTATTCATTGCGATACATTATTCATTCAGACAAGTTTTCTGGTTGACTCACTGCATATCCATCTCAGAATCTACTATGAAGAAGAAAGCTGTTTCTGCTGAAAACATCAAAGATTTTGCTCTCAAAGAGCCAAGGACTACAAACTTCGTTAACATCGTGAACGTTTCCCGCTTTTAAAAATAAATCTACTTTTTAACGTTTTTTACTTTATAAAGCATTTCGAATTTCATAATTATATAATGAATATGGTTATCGTCTTTTTTGAATAAGAGAACTTTCATCAGTTGAGCTCTGATAATTCGATTCTCAGTCATCTAAATGCTCATTGTAGACACAACCTAAAATTATGACTAAGAGTAATCCATTATAACACGATCTGATAACTTTTCTATTGTTTTCTAAAAAGATGTAATAAATTGAATTGAATACTAGCTTTAAAAACATACTTTTTACACTTTTTTTTTCTTAAGCAGCCTTTCCGGCCTTAGAAAATTTTAAATAATCTTAAGGGCAACTGTTAAAATTCATTGGACTCTATAATTGAAGACACCCCCAGAATTAGATCACATTTAATATGTCGATTTAATTAGTTAATCAATTTAATCAGATTCAATACTCTAAAAATTGTTAAAAAATCAAAGTATACAATGCGTTATTTGCAATTCTAGAAGTGCAGTGAGCATGCCTAACCATGTGATTTAAATCAGATTTAATTGGATACCTGAAGTCGACGTCACGCGTGTTGTCAAATCTGATTGGCTTCTGAATTTACTTATACCAAGATTTACAAACAATGACGTCACTTTCAGGTGTCTAATTGTTGTAAACAAAAGGCGTTTCTAAAATCTTGATTGACATTTATTATTTTTATAGGATTTTACATTTCTCAAGGAAATCTGAGAAATGGACAAAGATGCAGTACAGCTAAAGCTTATTTGGTACCGGCAGAAAATCGACCAAATTTGGACATTCTGCCAAATGCTTTTGTTCATAAGGTGATTCAACTTTTATTTTAAAAATTTAAAATTATTCTTCATTTAGAGATCATAGGTTTGAATAAACCTTTTACAATACTTAATTTCATAAAATATTAAAACGTTGATTATTGTTGGTTGATAACTGTTTCGGTGAAAAACCAGACAATTAAACAGAACTGCGCAAAACAGGAATATCAAAAATGTGTTTTTATAATTAACGTTTTTCAAACTGTCATTTTTTTTAAAATTACAACATTCCTTTTATACCATAAGAAATTTTTCACTCTATTTAAATTATGATGAAATTTTTACAGCTCTTAAAACTTTGAAAAAATACGATTGTTACAAGATTACGAATCTTAATTTAGATGTTTCAAATTTTTGGTGTTTGTTTTAATTATTGTGCTATCGAAACTTATACACCGTAGTTTAAAGTTAAATGAGTTTAATGTTAATAAACGTTAAAATTTTAATTCCAAAATGTAGAACATAGCTGAGATAATTTATTAAATAATTATTTAAATTAACGAAAATTTGAAAATCTTAAATTCTACTTCTTTTTTTTAAGAAAAAGACGCCTTCAGCTTTTGCAAGACAGGGTTCACTATCGTACGGTATCATATTTCATAACCGTCGTTGAACAGCCGATCCAATTTAAGGTTTACGGCTACTAATGTTCAACTCCGTAACCTTGTAATTTTGAACCCAAACCAGAAGACAGGGGAACTCATGGATCAAGTATAAGGGGAAGTTTGCCTACTTAAAGGACTTTTTTTGATGGAACTAACCCACATTTGCTTTACATGGTGAGGAAAGCTAGAGAACCTCCTACGATTAGCCTAACGGCAAGGGAATTTTAACCAATGATCCGTCTACCACTGAGGTTATTTTACATCAGCACTGTGGTCGATGCTAGCTGGGCGCGGAATTCGAATCGACCAGCTATTGTCGCGATCGAACCCGGGTCACGTCATTTGGAGGCCAGCGCTCTATCCCCTGAACCACCACGGCTCACGGTAACATATTTGTTAGATTTGTCTCAAATGATACTTTAAAGTATACCTGCCACACAGCGCATTTCGTCCATTAGTGCACCATAGAGTATACTGAGCACCATGGATAAAGCATCAATAAAAACCGAACATTTTTATATAGATCATTCATTAATGAGGTATCATGAACAACGTACAGGCATTATATAGACAGCCGTGTTAAGGCGTTTCGATAACAAAACAAGCCTATGAAGAATATAAATGTTTCCAAGTCAATTTTTAGCGAAAATCTAGATAGTTTTATTCGTATAACTAGATGGAAAATATATCATGGTTAATATTATAAATGACGACTAATAGAGATCTACTGGACGACTTGGTGCCATATGGTTAAGTCCATATTAAAAAAATTAATAATGTCCTTCTATTAAGAAAACCCTTTAGTCTTAAGTCCTAGCGAATTTGACGGTTACTGTGGTTACGAGGAAAAGTCATTTAGAGGGTGGGATAAATCCTTTCACTTTTGGGTGTCATGTCATTTCTTTGTGTCACTCTATTGGATATGGCTTTATACCTATTTTTATTGCAGTAGTCAACCTCAGACATCCAACCAGCAGCTTTTTCCTTTCCCACAAGTTCTTTCACGAGTTTTTTCGTGTACACAGACAAAGTATAATTTCGACTTTTTTACGTGCTAATTAAAAGATTACTGATAGAAATATCTCAGTAAATAAGTCCTCCGAAGATTCTAATGTGGGTGTCATTTCGAATGTAGGGAGTTAAAAATTGCTCTTTGTTTGTGATCGAGAGCTCATGTCAAGATGTCACGTGTCAATTCCTGTGGTAAATGAAAGAGATACTTGTAACTTCGGACTTTTAGTTTAAAGAAATCCTCCAAGTTCGAGAAAAAAATTAGAATTTTATTTCTGTATTGTTCAATATAGGTCAACATTAAAAACGGACAAGCTGTTGGAGTAACATTCGATGTGAATGGAACAATACATAAAGTAGCAGCGAAAAAAGAAGTCATAATGTCTGCCGGAACTGTCAACTCGGCTCAGCTACTCATGCTTTCAGGCATTGGTCCAAAGGAGGAACTTAAGAAGCACGGCGTAAGTGAAAAAGGTTTTTGTTGCTATTTTGAATGTTTGACTAATTTTCAATTTGCTTTATTCCCTTTTCTTTAGATATGTCCCACTCCCAATTGGAAAATAAGCATTTTTCATTGGAATTCAGAAAAAAAAAATTTCACTGTCAGTGAAATGGTGCTAAGTAGAATTTTTTATTATAGTGTTCCACCTCTTGACTTCTCAACGGAATATATTTAGTTAAGATGTGAGTTCTCAAAGTTTGCAGTAATCTCGCATTTAAGTCAAACATTGAAAATTTGATTGCGAAATCCACCGAATTGTGGGGAAATGCTAAAATAAGCATCCGAAATGGTAAAATAAGCCTGTTTCTTTAAGCAGTCACCTCATTGAACAGTTCCAATCCATAATAGTAAGAGAACCGAAACTTCACAAGCTCACCGTAATTAAATATTTTTCATGGTTTCTCTAAGGGTAACTAATTTTTATTTGGCAAGCTGATTTTGCTATTTAAAATATCGAAGCAAAAGAAAAGAGGAGCCCTTTTGTTAACCTTCGCAGAAAAGTAATAAATTGACTTTTCGAATAGTAATTTTTATTTTAAGAACAAGAAGACAGAACAATTTCAGCTGAAAATACAATAAAGAAAACTGAAATAAAAAAACTATACAGTTTTGCGCAAAAAGGTAATAGTGTGCTCTCAATGCCTTACTGTGATAATCAGATTATGATATATATTTATAGTTTAATATGTAACAATAAATGAATCACCAAACAACTATTAACTATTATTATACCTTATTACTGATAATGATATTATGGAAGAAAATTTTAAACTAAAAAGATATTTTAATGAATTTAGAAACACAAGGTAAACTGTTTATATAACACTTATTCAAATTAAAAATCGTCTTATTGAATGACCTGGCAGGTAAAATTTAAGTTTTACACTAACCGTCCTGAATTTCCTTCAGCATGCAAGCTTTTACTCTTTTTTAACCGATCACTTGGCATTTCCTTCCACTATTTCTACTATTTTTTATTTTTTTTTATATCTCAAAACCGGGTAACTGCTGAAATATTTTAATAATTATATGTTTCATCTAGCATGAAATTATTTCAAAAGATTCCACTTCTCATCTTTTTCTAGATTCCTCTTGTGGCTGATTTGCCTGTTGGAAAAAATTTGCAAGACCATTGCTCTGCTTTAAATCTCTATACACTGGATTCTAGCATCCCTCCTTTTCCAGAATTGATTTCCAGTAATAGAAGCTTTCAACAATATATAAATAACAGAACAGGTGCATATTTTTAGGTTCAAATTTGTAGTGCTTAAACTAATTCGANTTAAAGTAAAGTTATATGCTATAAAATGGCGAATTTGTCATTATCCAGGCTGTCATTTTCCTGGCTTATGAATGTCAGGACATTGAAGTGTTACAAGAAATTCTTTTTAATTGTTAATACTGTAAAGAGGGAAAGCAAATATTAACCTAATACCAAGTTTATGTATGATTGTAATATGCTTGGATATAATCAAAGTTATTTATTTACTTAATGTTTGATTATTATACACAATTTTATTCTACACATATCAGCAACAAAAATTTTTTTGCTTCTTTCTACAGTGGATAAAAAGAATTAATTTAAGCAATTTATGGTCCCTCTAACATAAAGGCTTAAGTTGATTTACATACTATTAACTTAAAATGACTGTTTTTTAAACTTCTAAGCTAATATGTCATTTTCCTGGCACTCAAGATTTGGTGAATTTCTATTTTATTTTTTTTTTTCTCGAACAAATGTCAATAAACTGCACTGCTGTCTATAAGATATTATTAAGTGTAGCTAAAGAAGTATACAAAAAAATTTTTAGGTTATTTTGAGGACTTTAAATTTGAAGAGATTTTTTTGGTCCGAATTGTCATGTTTCGTGAGAATGACCCTAATATGTAACAATAAATTAGTCACCAAACAACTTTTGCCTATTACTAAAATTATTATTGGTAATGATCTTATCGAAAAAAAATTTAAACTAAAAAGATATTTTAATGAATTTAGAAGCATAAGGTAAACTGTTTATAAAACACTTTTTCAAATTAAAAATCGTCTTATTGAATGACTTGGCAGGTAAAATTTAATTTTTTCACTAACCGTTCTCTATGGCATGCTTCAACCTCTAAGCTTTTATCCTTTTTTAAGCGATCACTTGGCATTTTTTCTACTATTTCTAATATTTTTTATTTGTCTTATATCTAAAGGCCGGGTTTTGATAACCCGAGCAATATTTTGTATTTTCGTTACTCTTTTTCTTCTTATAGGGCATTTTTATTTTTTTTTTCTTATTCTTTTCGTATATTTTGAGATTTTTGTGTTTTCATTGACTTTAGAACATTTTCTGAAATCTTGAGAGCTATTAGCTATTATCTCGATAAACTGTATCGACAAAATAATTAATGATTAGAAAAAAATAACTAAAAGGAAATATTTAAAAAAAACATAGTTGCTATAATTTCAAGGTCTCAGGGAAAAAACCCGTCTTTTAAACCATAAGAAAGGTCAATCTCATCTTAACAGGAAAAGCGACAACTTTTGATATTGAAGAAGTGTGAAGTAAACTGAGTCAGTATACTTCATATGTGCACCAGTAACAACTGAAAATGTTGGGAAAAAAGCTTTTTCCATGCATTAAAATGTACTTCCGCACAAAAGTCATTCTTTTACATTTAAAAATGTCAAAAAGCATGTAATAATCCATTGCAATTCTGATTTCTTACAATTTCACAAAATTGAAGTTTTGAAGAATTTAAATGAAAATCAATGCACAAGTAGCTCTCCTTTCTCCATAATTCTTTTATAATTTTATTTTAAACTCGAATGAAAATTACATTTCCCTTTCTCTTTATAAACATGTTTTAATACAATTATATGTAATATGAAATTTTAGAAAGGAAAAGATGCTTCAAATTGAAACTCTTGTTTAATTAGAAGGGACTTCTTAAGTCCATTTTTTGCTATTTTTAAGATTTTTTTTCGGTCATCAAAATCTAGGTTTTATTATATCTAATTACTTTTAATAAAATAATGTTTTGCTGACTGTCAGCTTAACAACTGCTGAAATATTTTGATAATTATATGTTTCATCTAGCATGATATTATTTTAAAAGATTCCACTTTTCCTCTTTTTCTAGATTCCCCTTGTGGCTGATTTGCCTGTTGGAAAAAATTTGCAAGACCATTGCTCTGCTTTAAATCTCTATACACTGGATTCTAGCATCACACCTTTTCCAGAATTGATTTCCAATAATAGAAGCTTTCAACAATATATAAATAACAGAACAGGTGCATATTTTTAAGTTCAAATTTGTAGTGCTTGAACTAATTTGACAATATTAACTAATTGAACTAATTTGACAATATTATATTTACAAAAATAAGATTTAAACGAAAATTAAGTACCTACATTAAGTACGTAATATTTATACTTTAAAAATATTGTGAGAATTCGTTCTATCAAAATACCGATGCATTATCAAAACCGTGATAAATAAAGTTTTTTTTTAATGTTTTGAAACAAATTAAAAATGCAATTAAATATTTAAGAAAAAATTTCATCTGTCAGAAAAAATACATAGCAATCAATAAATAATATATCAATACCTTTTCCAAATTAGTTTAACAAACTCGAAAGAAGCAAAAATTATTTCGTGAATTTCTCACTGAATCTCCTACAGCATTTAAAGTCAAAACTCAAACTATATTTTTTTTGTCTCGAGAATCAAATGACATGGTTTTACCTATAAATTTACCAATACGTTTTATAAAGTCTCTGAATTTTAAATTGTCTGTAATTTTTTTATTATTTACGTTTTAAAGTTTTTTTTTTCTTTTCCAAATACGCTTTACAAACTCGAAAGGAACGAGAATAACATAACGAATGCAATTTTTCACTAAATCTCTCACAACATTTGAAATCAAAATTTAAATTTTATAATTTTGTCAGGGCTATGAATTCAAAGACTGTCAATAAATTGTACCGATTATTTATATTTAGGTTTAGACTTGTATTTAAAACTGAGGCTCTTCTTATTTTTAGAATATTTTCTATTTGCAGGACCGCTCTCATCCCTTGAAGGCCTCGTTGCCACTGCATTTTTAAATAATGGTTATATACGTCCAAAATTTGATAATCCAAACTATCAGCTTTATATAACTGCAGCCGATGCAAAAAGTTTAAAACAGCTTGGTCTTACGGATGAAGTAAGTATCCTTTTAAACCCATATTTATAAACCATGGGTCAAAATTTTCTTACACACATGCTGACTTCACAATTCACAAAAGAATACTTTGCTACCTAAATCTACTATTAACAAAAGTTTTTATAATAGTAGATTTATAATTTTATAATCTCCATTTTGAAACAATAAATATAAATTTGATAACGTTGTTTTTTCTTAAATTTTAATTAACGTCTATGCTATATTTTTTCCTGCTCTTGTCAAATTTCCTTTTAACACATTGCAGATCATGGATGTTTAAACAGTGGTATTTGTGTCATTGAAAATTTATATCGTGATATGCATGTCACGTGAGCACAGCCGAGTTTTAATTGTAACTTTGGAAGGCTTATCGAGTAATAAATATTCTCGAATTTAAAAAATCATCTTAAGAAACTTTGACAAAATCTGTTTAAAAATTCTGACACCCTCTTAATATGTTTCTTAAAATGTAGGCATAAAAATATACTATTTTTTAAATATGAAATATTTTTGTAATTTTTTTATTGTAAATTTTTTAGTTTTCTTACAAATTCTGATTTTTCGATATTTAACTAATAAACGAAGCCAAAAATAAGCGGGGGGGGGGAGATTAAAACGGGTTTAAAAATGGTCTCTCATTTCTCGCCAAAATACTCCTCTTACTTGGGATGTTTAAATTTCATTAGTAAAATTCATTAATAAGCTTAAACACTCGCATTATATTGTCAAATATATAAAGCAATTTTATAAAAACTATTTAATATAACATTTTGTAATCAATTACAATAACAGTCTGTAATTGTTTTTAATTGTTGTTGCTCGACAAATCTGTAGCTAGATCCTTAAATTAGGATAAAATAGCTATTTTTGGCTAATATTAAAGCCATTTTTGTGGAGCTCTTAACAATAATTGTTAGAAAACATAAAATTAAAATAATTTTGATAAATAAAAGTAGAACCAATTTGTAATTGGTATACTTTCCCAGCAGCGTATGGTGATATATTCGGTCATGAATTAATATGCAATTCTCGGTCTTTATGTGCCCCACCTGTCCTTTTAATTTGTAATCACCATACTAAATCTCCCTATATATCTTTTTTTGCATTTTTTTTTCTTTTAATTAATTTGTCATTTTTCCCCATTTCTGTATCTCAGTCAAACATTAATAAAGCATAAACATATGTTCAAGAAAGTTTTATTTCTGTCTTTCGAAATGTCCTGTCATAGTACAGACTAGAGCTGAAAATAACCACTCGTCACGTGGTGAGTCAACATCAAAAAAATTAAATAAACAACCAGTTACTCTTTCCCAGCGCTTTTATTTTAAATCGTTTGATGATAAAAGTACATCAATGCAGAAAAACTCTGGAAAATAGAATTCTTATTAAAATGTTCTATGACTCCTTTCAAAATGTTGATCCTCCAAAATCCATCAATTTGATTCTTTCCAGAATCCCTCAAAATTCACGTAGAAAGAGATTTCTTTAAGAACTCACATATTTCGAAGTTGTAATCTAAACATTAAATGTATTTCGCCTCAACAAATAGTTTTAAATAAAGTTTTTTTAAGTCAATATGTTAAACTAAATTTTGTCACATATCTATATTATTTTTATTGTTGAATTAACTTTTTATAACCGTAGATTATTTATAATATAATTATTTTTAAATTTATATTTATCCGAAAAAAAAATTTGCAAAAAGTGACTATTAAATGAAAAGGACCGATCGATATATCGGTCACCGACTCATTAGTTTTGGGGAAAAAAGTGGCTTCTAAGTTAATACAGTCTACAATTCACTGGCTACTAACTGAAAATTTAAAATTTCAGGTCTAGCATTGATTGTGTAGAATTTGGTGCTTGAATCAATAACATATAATTTTTAATATTTAAGGCTTACAGACAAACCTACCAACCCTACGAAGGCAGATCGGTTTATCTTTGTGATTCGGAAGTTCTACAACCAAAAAGCCGTGGTACGGTAACGTTACAGTCAGCAGATCCCCATAAACCTCCTTTAATTGATCCAAACTATTTTGCTGTATCGGAAGATTTGGAGGATATAGTTGAAGGTGAGTATGTGCATTTAAATAAAACAATTGATTCTAACATTGTTTTTTGAAGAAAAGTCTGTTCGAATTTAGTTATATATATCATTAACTCCAAACTTATTTTATGCAACGAGGTTCATTATTCCCAATGATTGCTCTTCATTGCGAAACAAATTTTATGTCATGCCATAAATATAATTTTTTTAAATTGCTATAACGTTTAGGAAAATAATAATTTCATTATCTTGTGAAACAGTAGCATTTTTTAAGCAATTGTTATTTTTCCTTTTTCTTTACCAACATTTTTTTTTATTTCTTTATCAAATTTTAATTACTTATATTGTAAATATCAAAACATTTTAATGATAGGAAGTCTATTTAAATAAAACTGATTGCAGTATAAGATCATTTTAGCCTACTGCGACTTCCCTTTTGAATGAATGAATTTAAAACAGTAAGTAAAAAATGGTTGGTTAATAAGCTCAAACATTTTTTCATCTGTTGTAATTTAATTAAAATAATTTTTTTTTCACTTTTTTCTTCAAACATCCATACTTTTCACTAATCGCGTTTTGGTCAATTACAATACGTAAATAATAATTATCGAAAGTTGAGGATCATCTGTGTTTATGAGAACTTGGGTACCTATTTACGTAATTTGCAAAAAAGATATTTCATATATTGTTCCCATACATTTTGAAAATTAATTCTGTTTCGCAAAAACTTAAGAAATATTTTTTTATTTACTTATATATTTTTTTAATATTGATAAGTAAAATCTCGAATGTGTATAGAAATATAGCCACTTCAAAAAAAGAAAAAAAAAAGTATAAACTTAGGAATGAAATAAATTAAACAAAGAAAATTGATTTTACTGTTTCATAAATATCAATATCATTATTAAAATTAAACTCCTTTAACTTCTCTTTGCATTAAAAATTCTTACCTCGTCATTGTTTTGTTAAATGGTCAGCTTTACCATACATTTCAGTTTATTGTGAACAAAAATTGTGGCACTTAAAAGTCATAGTACTGACGAAAATCTATATTCAGTAGTAATTGAATCAAGGGTTACAGTTAATAGTGGTTAAGCAAACTTGGAAAACTCCCTAATACTCTTTAGTTTCATTCAAAAAGTCGCCAAGATAAGGTTTAAATGCAATTTGCCTTCTGAGTTAAATTTAAAATTCCAAAAATTATGAAAATGAAAAATTTATGAACGAGAATATGGAGAAAAAAAATTTCATTATTCTAATTGTACATAAAAAAAAGCAACTAATTTATTATTGAAGCAAGAGCTGAATGTTTTTATATTTAAAAAAAAAAGAGAAGAAAAGGAGAAGTGAACAGTGAATTCTATGTAATGATTCTATGTGATATATATATATATACATAAATTTAAATTTCAATCATTAAAAAATATATTACTAAATTTGTTATTATATTACTAATAATCATATTTTAGTTCTAAGATTAAAATCTTCCAAAAAACACGCTTTGTAAGAACAAAGTATTTTTACAGTATTTCAGCATTTTTAATACTAAACAAGAGTACGTTTTTTTTTTTAAATGCCAACTGACATCTTGACAAAATCTCCAGTAATAGGTGAGTGGTTCATAGATTCGTGTATCACTGTGAAAGGTTTTTACGGTAGACGGTACGAGTACTATTACGGTGCGAGTTGTGGGTGCTTATTAGTTTAGTAACTCACCAAGTTTTCAAAATCAATAAATTAATAGTGACTATAATGTTACAAGTGTTCAATCCTCAGTAGCGGCTTGAAGTCCACCTAGCTTCAGATGGATGGGTACCAACTTATCTGGAAAGGAAAGGCGTTATTTTGCACCATGCTATTAGCATTATTTGTATTCAATCAGTAATTTGGTGCAATGATCCCATTAGCTGCATTCAATCTGTAATTTGGTGCAATGCTAAAATGCATTACCACAATTACACCGTTGGCAACAAAATTGCGTAGCCTTGAATTCCACGACTCCCTGGCCAACAGCGAGTTGTTTGGAAAATGTTTTACTTTATTATGTTTAAGATTATTATTTTGACAATTATATAGGTATAAAAACTTGTCAAAGGCTTTCCGAAACTCAAGCAATGAAATCTATTGGAGCTAAGCCTCTTGACACTGTGTATCCTGGCTGTGAGAAATTTCAAAAATATAGTGATGATTATTACCGTTGTCATGCAAGATCAGCACAACTAACACAAAGTCATGAAGTGGGGACAGCAAAAATGGGTCACCCAAATGACCCAACGACAGTGGTTGATCCAGAGTTAAGGTAACATTTTGTGTTTAAATTATATTTCCTTCATGAATACTTATTTTATTTTAAACAAATAAACCGGTTATCGGTGATGAAATAGATCGGTGAAAGAAAATTAGCATAGCGTATTCAGCCATATAATAGCATGGATAATATATTCTGAAATTATCGTAATAAACACACACGTTTGAAAGAATTTTCTGCTGACTTAAAAACACTGGTTTTAAATTCCATGCATTTATGAATTTTAAGCGTTACATGAGAGCCTTTAATTAAAAAAGAATTCCTATTAGAGAATTTTTTTAGGTCTTATTAGTTTCAAACCTGTCGAAAAAATAAACTGTGGTTGTTGACTGTTGAACCATAAATCATTAATTATAGATTTACAAATTATTTCACAGATTTGAAGCAATATAATTAAAACTACCAGATTTGTCAATTCTATGATTCGCCTTTTCAATAACTCAATATTTTACTGACTCACTTGTACGACAATTTCTTGGTTTGGAAATTTCATTTACTAATTCACCCATTTAGAGATAAACGTTTTCAAAACATACAAACATATAGCAGTCCACAAAATCATCCATTAACTACTATGCTGACTTTGATTCACTTAATCATCCTTTTAGTAATACACCGATTCATTAATTTGTCTTATAACTAATTCAGCAATTAACCATTTCTCCGTTTTTGAGTAATACACCAATTCTTGATTTAACGATTTACTAATTCGATTTGCTGATTTATTGATATGCTTACTTTTGTCCTCCTATTTTTCTCCTTTATTCAAACGATACAAAACAGCTGGAAATTCAAAAAAAAAGAAAAAAGAAAGAGAGAGAGAAAGAAAGAAAAAACACCGTGCATAATATTAGTAACAATAATAAATGCATGATATAAAACTGTCGTTATAAATGCTTATTTGGTTAGCTGAAAAATTGTTTGAACTTGTTAATATATATAACCAAATTCTGAAAGGTGAGATTAACCAGCTAAATAATTTTTGAAGAAAAAAAATTCAAAAAATATTATTACTATATAAAAGTAAGGAAGACGAGAAGAAGATAGCATCGACAACTGGAATATTTCTATAATAAAACCATGTAAAACTTTCATACGGAATTTATGACAATATGATTGATAAGCAAGGTTTCAATGTTGTTGTTGTATGCCATTAAGGCAAAGAGGTTGCGCTTTTTCTTGTTTTTTTCAGTGGCGCCATCTATGGTCAAGAATTCGACTTCTGACACACACATACGTCACAACCCGTTTATAGGGCGGACCCATGCATACATTCATCCACAGATCATAATTTTGCAAAGATCTGAATCAAAGAAATCTGGCCCTGCAAGTAAGACTTCACAAACTTGCAGTGTTTTCACTACAAAGCGAGAACGCGAGAATCTCGCATATTTTTTTCTTTTCTCGCATTAAAAAATGATTACCGCGAGAAATTCTCNGCAAAAGTTTCAGAACTGTTTTCATTTTATTCTAGCTATTGCTAGATGCCAATTAACTCCGACAAAGACATGTATGGAACAAAGTCACTGTACCTTTTTACAGTATTTTTAATCTGTCCTTCATTTCAATAAAACTTTAATTATTCTATTCATTATATTTACTGTTTTTACTTTTAATTTAATAGTAGTTTAACCTTTAATTTTCGTGTCGTTTTATGATAATAACTAATTGAACTGCTTACATTACAGTAAGTACTTTTATAAATTGCAAATACTTTTAATGTATAAAATTGATTATTGAATTAAATGAAACTTGAGTTACTTAAGTTTGTTATATTTACTTTTATCTTTAATATTATTTTGCCTTAAGTTGCGTTTTATATATTTATTTATTTTAGGGTAAAGGGAATAAAGGGCTTGAGAGTTGTAGATGCATCAATCATGCCGATTGTACCTTCAGGAAATACTAACATTCCAACTATTATGATTGCCGAGAAAGCTTCTGATATAATTAAAGGAAGTATTCATTGCCAAAACTAAACTTACTCCAAAACTTACGCCAAAACTAAACTTATTTGTATAATTTATTACTAAATATGATGTGATGGAAATCATTTCACACAAATACCAACAGATATTACATCATCAAAGCAATACAAAGTGAACGCTATTATAAAATTGATATTTTGCATTTTAAATGTTTAAGTAGTAATAAAATATTTTTAAATCAACCAGCAGATTTCTTGAGAGTAATTTATTTCTTACTCATATATATATATATGCGTATATATATTTCTTTAAATAAATTTGAGTTTTATGGTTTGAAGAAAATTAACAATAAGATTTCATAGACCTTCCTTTTTGTTTATAAATTATTTTTACATTATCTACTCTATGTTTAAAATTTGGATTGACTTTATGAATTATAGAAACTACATAGATTTAAAAATATTAATTTAAAAACATTATTAATAACAGCTATTATATATAGAATATTAATTTAAAAACACAGTTCAATTTAAATTGTAATTCAAATTTTAGCAAAAAACTAGAAATCAAATATATTTTAATTGATGCAAGACAAATTAATTTTAATAAAATTGAAATTCGATACCATTTGTATGATTGTGTAATATGTATGAAAAATTTAAGCTGATAGTATTTACAAATAACAGCTTAATATTTTTAAGTTAAAGCTAAACATAAGTACTGTAAATATATTTGAGATTTCAAAGATAGAATGAATTTACTTCATTAAGAGATATACTGTAGAATCGCAGTGTAAGTCACTTATTCCTTTGGGGCTTTCATTATTTGAAAATTCGAAAAAGAAATTTTTGTAATTTATCACAATTCGAACAAGTGTTTATGCATCAATATAAAATATCAGCTATATTAAAGTATAAAAAAGCAATGAATTTCGAACATTTTACCAAAAAGACTCTTAAAATCAAAACAGATACTTTATTAGTCTCCAAGCAATTAAATATGGGATCACAATTTTTGCCAGTTTAAGTTCATCACAGTTTGACGTGAGCAAAACATTTAAAGCTGCTGTAAAATTAAAATGCATACAATTTCCATCGAAACAAAAAAAGCATTAATATCATAACAACATCATCATCAGTGAAGAGCTGCCATTATATATGCGTTTTAAATATCAACAATCATGCCACATATTTTAAATGTTAAATAAAAATATTACTTTTTAAAATCATACTTGATAGAGTAGAATATAATCTTTATAATACATTATACTTAAAAGATACATTGTTAAATAACTCAAAATTTAATTTGATAATTTTAGAGAAATATAACTGAATTAAAATGAAATGGTAGGAATAGGAACTATTTTAACATGAAATGATAATATATTCTTTTTTTTCTTTTGAATTTTAGCTAAAAGTGTAACAGTATTTACAAATATGCAACCAGAAATAAGTCAGAATAAAAATGCCAGTTATCTTAAGGTTTTATTGTAATTTATTATCTCTAGCTTTTTGAATAAGAAAAACCTAATTTTTTACTTTTGACAAGTTGTATAACAGTACCATTAAAAATCAATGAAAGTTTAAAATAAATAATAATAATTAATAAAATTTTTCACTATCTGTACACAAAGAATAGTACTTATACTTCGAATTCGATATACATATACCATCAGGAAGATGAAAGAACAATATAACTAAAAGATTTTATAACTTATTTTTTCTGCCTCAATTTATGGCCTATTTATTAATCCTTTATTTTCTGAGATGCTAATACATTTTATGCATTGTAATTTGGATTAGCATCAATTTTGTAACAAGAAGCAATCAACAAATGACTTTCAATAAAAAACAAAAACATTTATGAGATAAGAAGCAAATATAAAAATAAATAATATAATGACCAAAAATTCTTATTCAAATATTTTGCAAACTTATTAAAAAAAATGTAAGCAATTAGTTTAGGTCGTATAACAATGTTCCTGACATAGAAAAAAATACAATAGCGTAAAACAAATGCAATTATTAATTTTGAATTGAAAAAAAAATTGTGACAAATAAATTTTTATATAACTGGCACATATAACTATACAAAAATATACATCATATTTCAACAACACAGTAATTTATGGCTCACTAATTCATATATATGTACATAATTTATTTACAAAAAAATATATTAAATCCTTTTTCTTTATTTTATTTGAAAAAAAATCAAGACTTGAATAAAATAAAGTCTTTCTAGAAAAATTTGCACAAAAAAAACTAAAATTAATGCTTTTTTGTATTGTTAATTATGAACTATTACCTAAAGTACATCTCCAGGCAGTGACTGGGCTTAATTAAAACCATTTGTAAATCTGCTCACTTAAAGAAAACTTTTTGGGGGTTGTTTCAGGGGGTGTAAAAACAGAGTGAAAAAAAGATATTTATTTATTTCGGAATAATGATTTTGTTTAGAAAAATGTATCAAATTTTTGAGACTGAAATTTTCAAGATGATAAATTAATTTTACTAGTTTATTTTTTAATAAATTAATTTTTAAATAAATTAATTTTTAAATAAATTATCAGATTTTAGAACAGGTACCAAACTCCCAGTTGAATCTCTTCACTGTTTCCAGAATATCTATTGTGGTCACAAACAAATAACTGTATGGAATAAAAATTACTATTTAAACAAAGAAACAGTTATTTGTCAGTATGAATAATAAAATCATTGTTCAATACCATTTAAAAAATAACATCATAGATCAAATATGTAAAAAAACAAATGCAAATGTGATTAAAATAGTGATAAAAACACAATTTTCCTTTGTCCAAATATTGGTGAGTATTTGTGCAACTATAGTATATAAAAATATATGTTTAAATAGTTAACTATAGTACTAAAAAAACTAGCTAAAAACACAACTTAAAAGCCAAATATGAATAAAAACAATATAAAACAAATATATCAGTTGTGGATAGTTTCGACTCTTTACTGTTCTCCAAATAAAATTTCTGAAAATAGATTAAAAACAAATTATAGAATCAATTTCAGTTTGATTAAAGAACAAATATGAGTTAAAAAAAGGTTATTTCAAAATAAATTAAACACAATAAGCTATTTTTAAATTGAGTATAGTATTAAATGTGTAGAATATTAAGAAATCCTAAGGTTTAGGTGGGTTGGGCATTTAATTACAGTTAACAAAATAAAAAAAACAACTATTTACACTGTTCCCTCGCCACTTCGCGCATCATGTTTTGCGGCTTCAGTGCTTCGAGGGCTTTTCCAAAATATTCATCCAAAAATATAAATGAAAAAATGCAATCATGTCGGCAGACACGTTGCGGAAAGGAACGTTGTTTCATGTTGATGTGCAAGAGAGACGGATCCCTGCATGTTAAACAAGGAGATGAGTTGGCACTGAGTACATATACCACGGGCTCTCATAAAGGTGCATGATTGGTTGATTAATGTTTATTACTGTATAAGGCAGGGCTTGAAAAACCGCCCGTCCTCGGCGGCCAAAAAATTCCCAGCGGACAACAAATTTCTCGAATCCGACGTCCATGCGGACGGCCATTTTCTCGTTGATGTTCATGATACATTTTCAATTTTTGTCATTAGAATTGATGTTTTCTCCATCTGGTAGTACTGCAGCGGTTGAAAGTGGCTTTTCAGCAATGAACTTACGAAAAAACACATTACGTACTGATCTTAAACAAGAAACATTAAACGCAATTATGAACATCTACCTAAATAAAATAAAAAAAATTCAAATTTCTGTGCAGAAACCTCTGTATATCATTGGCTTGATTGTGGAACTGGCAAACATCATATTTGATTCATTCAAAAAACGCAGTACCCTCGGATAAATTGACATTCCAGATAACTTGACCTTCGTCATTTAAATTATTTCATAAAAGAAATACTAGGTTACTATTAATAACCTAGTCATTCCTTTATTGTATAATGTAATCCTAGCATTTGTAATCCTAGTAACTACTAATTCATTGTGCAATTTACATAAATATTTGTAATAAATAAGAGAAAATAATATTTTTATTTATTTAGAAGCGACGGATTAGTTTCAAAGGAGGACGGGTACATTGTTGGACAAGCCGTCCTCGGGGATGGGTAAAAATTCGAGCCCTGGTATAAGGTTTTGTAAATAACCTTATTAATTAGCACTGACACGTTTAAGTAAATACGTATATTGTTGTAATTTTTGTCTTAAAAATGTAAAGTATAAATACTGTTAACATATTTAAGACATTCGTGTACCCGCATACATGAAAATTCCTAGGGGCAAATCCTACTTCGCAGTTTATCAGCTTTCATGGAAGGTTCTGGTCCTCATTAATCGCGAAAAACAAGGGATCACTGTACTACATAAACTACTGAACTGCAAAAAAAATTATTAAACTTAGGTAGTTGAGCTTTCTTGACATTAATCTAAATACATTGAAAATAAATGGAGGGGGAAACTAAGACACAGATTGGGTCATCTAAAATCAAATTTGGAAGACCAGACCCAATCTTGGGCAGTGGCAATACTGAGGAAGTAAGATATCAATAAATAAATATAAAATTTTAAAGGTTAATTGAAAACTAAAAGTTAACAAAATACAGTAAGCTCTTTTTAAATTGAATATAGTTAAATTGAAGTGTTATGTTGAGTCATAAATAACTTCTAGTGCTCTTTTAACTTTCTGGAAATATATAAACAAATGGAATTTATATAACCAATTTAAGTTTGATAAAGAAACAAAGAAGTATAAAACTATAAAGGGTAATTAAAAAATATATCATAAGTTTCTTTGAAATTGAAATACTATATTGAATCATAAATAACTCCAGTATTTCCTATAATTTAATATCAGAAGCAAAGAGAACTCTTTAAGCTACATTAATCTATAGTATAAAAAGTGTAGAGCAAAATTTCTTTATCTTTTGTGAAAAATGAAATGTACAAAATTAAAATTAAAAATACAAATTTAAAAAAAGTTTTTTCATCAAAATCTATCTAGAAAACTTATTTATTTAAAATGTATAGCTGAACCTTTTTTAATCAATATTATTAATTTATTGAAATTTTCTATTCATTATAATTACAATTGAAATTAATTATTAATTTTAATCATTAGTATTAATTCATCATAAAATCATTCTAATTAAATCAGTATATTTATTGTATTTGTCATTTCCTAATGCATGAGAGACATCTTTTTGAAGAACATAAAAAAATGAATATGTTGGATCTCTATAAATGATTTTATACTGTGGGTAATGTATTGACATGGATACAAATCATTGGTACATTATGATTTATCTTTAATCATTGATAGTTAATATAAATACAAACATGTATAATTGAAACCAAAATCTATTGAAGAACACATCATGATCAAGATGTACGGGTAAAACTATATTGCATTGACGCAAACAGTATGTAAAATTAAAAAAATTTAACATTTTAAGCAGTTGGAATAAATAAGATACTTACTTTCTGCCCCTTATCCACCTACGGAATTTATCAGCATGTGTCCTTACATTTCGACCTGAAAATTATGAAATTTATGGAATTAAGTTCTTTAGTGACATATTTTTTTTAAATTTGGAAAAAGAAACTTATATTTACCAGCACTGATAAAGGAAAACCTAATAAAAATTTACTTTTAAACAAATATATATGTATATATACATTGCAGCTTATGCGCGGTAAATAAAACTTTTTAATTTTCCTTGTTTTCCTCTCCTTTTTTTTATCTTTTTTTTGAGCTATATATATATATATATATGATATCAATATAATACTTTGAGACAGTTAACTACAAATTTTTACATTTTATTTAAAATTATTTACCTACAGCACTTTCATAAAACTGTCAAAAATTTAACCCTGAATTTGATGTAGGAATTTTGGTTAATTTATACTTGAAGCCAAATATTATAAAGTTTATTTTATGTATTTAGCGTCAAATTATAATAACTGGAACTTTTAGGAACTATACTGTTGAGTCCAAAAAGAAGGATAGGGTATACTTAGACCTACATAGATTAGAGTAAAAAATAACATGAGTAAAGAACAGATAAAGCACAGAAATGGACATACTATAGTTTCGGTTCTTTAAACAAAGGCCTACCTTAGTGTCTAAACACCAAACATACCACTTTCCTCAGCATCTATGCACCTCATATTTAGAAATTGAAAAAAGGTTCTTGTTTAGAGAACTGAAACTATAGTATGTCCATTTCTGTGCTTTACCTTAACATACTTTTGAAAGTTGGCTCAAGTTTTGACTAACATTCAAAGATACACTTTGTGATTTTTCAATTAATGTCACTCGAGAAAAACATAGCTAATGATAAATACTCCATAATTTTGTTATCATATTTAAATTTTGCTTATAAAACTATAACATAAAAATGACAACCATAAAAAATATATAGTGCAAAACCAATTTAAAACAAAATATAAAAGAACTTACTAATTAAATAGTTAGTTTCAGCAAGCATTTCTGGTTCAGCAACATCTCCCAATAAAATGCGATACTGAAAATAAAACAAAAATTAAATATTTTAGATATCTATTTTTTGAAGCATTTTCAGATTAATTTGGCTTTATATTGAGTTTCAAAATCTATATTTCATCAATTTATATAACAGTTGATTTGAGTATTCATACTTAACAGTATTTAATTGTAAAAATTTGCATGCTATTTATAATTATGTTCAATATGTGATTTGCAGTATTGTATATGTTAAGTATGTGACCTGTTAATGTAATTGTATAAATATTTGATTGCGATGTTATTACAATTCTTCATATGCGAGGCATTTTTGAAAGTAAAGATGCTTCACAGATAGCAACAAAAGAAATTTTTTTGTGAGTATGATGGCAACATAAACAGTAACCTTGATTTTCCCTCGAGGTCATTTGTTATTTTTATGGTGAGCCTTGATTGAGCAGCATGTCTTTATAACATCTGCATTAATTCAGAATCTCTCCAGATGTGAATCAGAATCTTGTGTTCTTGTCCTCACACAGCTTTTCAAACCAAAGCACTACTTAAAAGTTTCAAATGAAAAATTTTAGATCATCTGCTATATAGCTCGGACCTTTCATTTATTCCTTAACCTGAAAAAGCATCTCGCAGGGAAAAACTTTCATAACGATGTGATTAAAACTGAAGTTGGAATATGGTTCCGACAACAGGCCGCAAAGTTCTATGACTATGGAATATAAAAGCTTGGACCCAGACTTAACAAATGCTTTGACAATGACGGCAAATATGCCGAAAAAAAAGTCTTGTACCAGTAAGTAACTCGTAATGTACATTTAATGATTTCAATTGTTTTCAAGTGAGTCTGCGGTATTCTATCTTGGCTCTTCGAAAATGCCTAATAATTATAAAAGTAGGTTTCATAATATTTTTTTTAAATATGGTTCTGGAAAAAAAACTACAATTATACAATTTTTGAAGAAATTCATTGAATTATATTTTTCTTATGTTTACTTTTTAGTTTTCATTCATTTAAAAATTATGTATAAATAACTTGGCAAATAATGCTATTATTTAAACTAAATTTCAGTCATAAACTACTATTTATGAAANTTATAATTATAAAAGTAGGTTTCATAATATTTTTTTAAATATGGTTCCGAAAAAAAACTACAATTATTCAATTTCTAAAGAAATTCATTGAATTATTTTTTTTATAATGTTTACTTTTTAGTTCTCACTTATTTAAAAATAATGTATAAATAAGTTGGTAAATAATGCTAATATTTATACTAAATTTCAGCCATAAACTACTTAAAAAATTATTTTGATAATTATAAAAGTAGGTTTCATAATATTTTTTTAAATATGGTTCCGAAAAAAAACTACAATTATTCAATTTCTAAAGAAATTCATTGAATTATTTTTTTTATAATGTTTACTTTTTAGTTCTCACTTATTTAAAAATAATGTATAAATAAGTTGGTAAATAATGTTAATATTTATACTAAATTTCAGTCATAAACTACTTAAAAAATTATTTTGATAATTGATACTTTATTTTTGAAAAAGATTCTCCCATTCCTTCTAGTGTCAAAGAAACTTTCTATACCTGATTTAGAAAGAATAAAAAAACTTCAACAATAATTATTGTACATAGATAATATTTACTTCGTCAGATGGTCTAGTTTCCTCAGTAATGTGTTCTTTAGCTAAATCTAATTCCTCTTCAATTCTTCTCTTTTGATCTCTTTCATTGATCAGAGCTCTATCGAGGGCATCATTTGCTTTCCGTAACTCCTGGCATGTTCTTTCACTTTCCATTAATCTACTTGCAAAGAGAAAAAAATGTTTCAGCTTTTTCCATAATAAGTAGTTAGTGAGTAAAACAAGAGAAATTTATTATATAGAATAAGAAATTTAACAAGATGTTAAATAGTACAGTATTGTAAATAATTTATGAAAATAGTGAATTTATACCAGCTTTCTTGCAAAACATATCAACAGTTGTCATTAAAATCAAGAAAGAAAAGCAATATAAAAATAATACATAAATTAATAAATATAAAAAATTATTCAAGTACTAAATTTTTCATTCATTGGTTCGTGCATAAACATGTAATTAATGAATATGACGATTTTCATAACTAGATTTAGACATTGTTTAGACGGAACAATTACAATCAAACTTTTACAACAAATGCCAAATCGTTTTTACTGGAGAAAATTTATGTGAAATAAAATTTATGTTTCTCGTATTTGAAATAGAACATTAAAACTTTATTTCGCTTTAACCTATGTGACCTTAATAACAAAACGGAAAATTAAGATATATTATTCATAACTAAGAGTATTTCATTTAAAATTAGATAAAATTACAGCTAAAAACAAAACAAAAATGAGCTTATAAAATTCCATTATTTTTAATTTGTTAAATTGCAAAGAGAGTAAATTCATAGAATTAGCATTTTATAGAAAAAAATACAATATATATTTTAGATTTAGATTAATCTTCATGCTATTTTTCTCATAAATTTTTTCAGAAGTACATGTCTGAGGTGAATTGTTTAATAAATTCCATAATCACAGTTTTTCAACAATCATTTAACTGGGGAAATTGGAGAATATTGTTAATTAGAACTCATTTCTCTCTTTTGTTTAACATACCTTTCATGGAGAGCTGCTAACTGCTTATCAGGAACAGTTGATTCAACCTAAAAATGTAATAATATAGTTAATTATAATAGTTAAATAAAATATACAAAAAGAAAATAGATTAAATTGCTTTAATTTTGCTTCTGCTGGTTTTGTTACTTTGCTCTGCTGTTGTGTTACCTTTGCAGAAAAAAACGGAACAATTACAATCAAACCTTTTACAACAAGAGCCAAATCGTTTTTACTGAAGAAAATTTATGTAAAATAAAATTTATGTTTCTCATATTTGAAATAGAATATCAAAACTTCATTTCGCTTTAACCTATGTATTCAGTTTTATGTTTAAAATCAAAGTAATAGATAATAGCTTCAACTCAATGTAGTTTATCAATTTTATTTTCATTAACTATTTCCAAAAATAATAAGTAATATAAATAATAAATATCAGTCTTTTGTAATTATCTTCTGTAATTTTCTAAAAAAAATATTTAAAAAAAAACATTTCAGTTAAAATTTGCAAATTTAATAATAGGTTCAAAAAAGGAAATAAAAATGTTTTTTTCTTAATCATGAATAAAATAGTGGACATTTAAAAAAAATTGGAAACTAAAGCAAAGAATATTTTTATTTTCCACCTTTTTATTTATAAAAGTTACAACCTTACACTGACTTAAGAGACTGAAGAAAAAATTATAATAAAGGTATATGAAAAAGGTTAGGCATGCATCAAGTGCCTTAAACAACAAATGTAAAAAAGAAATAGTAGTACTCTTTTCAATTAGAAATTATAAAAAGAATTGAATAAATGGTTGTGCAAAATCAAAATGTTCAAAATGTATGAATACCTTTATTGATTGAAGATCTGATGTAGAAGTTAAGCTATCCTGGTCAATTGTAACACCAGGATTCAACTGCATATACTGTTGTACTTTCCATTGTAAGATGTTCCTTTCTTCCAATAGCTGTAAAAACAAAACATATATTTTTAAAAATCTCAACTAAGAAGAGAAAATTTCACTTAGAATTTTGTCTGGATATGTGTATGTTGTCACAAGAAACAAAAACATTATTAACAATAAATTTTGTAGATAGATGTGCATAATAGAAAATAACCTAGTCAAAGTTTAATTCCACTGATGCCATTAAAAAGAATACTATCTATACAAATAACTTAAAATATAATAATAATTTAATATTAAACATTTAAATAAATAAAAGCATTATCATTACAAAATTCAAAAAAAGACTAAATGTCACAACTATTTTTCATATAAATTACAGATTTGTTTTAATATTTTAAATCTCACTAAATTTTAAAGTAATTGAGGCCACTAAAAAAATAATAAATATAGAAAATAAATTTAATAAAAACACCAACATGTGAATAAAAAATTACATTAATAAGAGTAGACTTTATTATCTGCATGGAAACATAAACTGGTTATCACAAAATTTGAAATATAGAAGCTTCTAACAGAAACAGTAACAGAGAACAGAACACAGCGTAAACAGTAATATTTTAACCTAAAAATGGATGTGATATAAATAATTCTGTTATTTAGGAAACATAGTGATTTAGCAATAAATTTCAACACTGTACTAGTTGATTAGTAAAATTACAGCTTTTTCCTGCATATTAGCTTAAGTTATCAAAGCTCCTACCCCAAACCCTGAAAATTCTTAAATCAAAAATATCAGCCATATCAAGTGATCCATATTGCTTTACTATGTACTTGTGTATAAAAAGATCATAATTTTGCTCACTCATAGTTCTATGCAATTTAAAAATAAATTCATACAAAAATGAAATTTATAGTTTTTTTAAAAAAAGAAAGAAAAAAAAATAGTAAAATCATAACATTTACCTTGCTAACTTCCAAGCTTAATTCTTCACATCTTAAGCCCTGATTGTGCAGACTGTTCATAGCCTGCTGGAGCTCATTCTCCAAATGCCTTACATTAGGTTGACTCATTCTACCAACTGACTGAGTAGGTGAAGACTGCATTTGTTGCAGTTGTTGCTCAAGCTTAATAATTTTCTCATTGAATAAAGATTCTTTAGAGGCATATTCCTGTTGCAAAAATGTGTTCATCTCCTTTGTAAAATTTAACTCTTCAATGAGGGTATTTAACTGCAACTTTATCTGGTTGTTTTCTTCTTGCAATAGATTTTGAGATCCTTTACTAGTTTGTGATAATTCGTTATTTGGAGGAAGATCGGATTTAGCTCTACTCAATGCATCATTTAAGTTGATTTTGACTTTCTGCAGTTCAGACGACTTTTCAGAAAGTTGATGTTGGAAATAAGTCTTCTCTTTTTCCAATAAATTTAAATTCTTTTGGTAAGTTTCACATTCTAGTTGGAGGGTTTCAAGACGCAGTTGTAAATCTGTGCATTGAGACCTCAAAGTGACACACTCATTTTCTATTTTAATAGCACGTGCTTCTGCCTCAACAGTTTTGCTTTCATCAGGACAAATGTTTTTCAATTTTGTATCATAATCCTTTTCTATAGCAGTCAGATCTGAATCATGCTTTTCTTTCATTTCTATTATTCGTTTCTCTAAAGAGTTCTTGCTCGTTTTAAGCTTTTCAATACAACTCTGAAATGCATCATTATCAGATAGAAGCATGTTGGCATGCACTCTTAGGTTCTCAGCTTCATTCTCTAAATGGAGATTCTCTGTTTTGAGTTCCCCAATTTGAAGATTCAAATCAGATATAACTGAATTTGCACTCTCAAGTTGTTCATTTAGATTTTTTACCATTAATTTCAGACGCTCACTGTCTTCTTTTAAAAGTTCATAAGAAACATTGGTTTGCTCCCAAATTTGCTTGTATTCTTGCAAATCATGCTGTGCTTTGAAATAGTCTTTCTCTAAAATAGAATAGCGCTCCTTCATTTCAGAAATAGCAGAATTTAAAGTACCTACATCAAACTTGTTTTGCTCTACCAGTGATTGCATTTGAGTCATATAGGTAATTTTTTCGTTCCCTTGCAATGCAATCTTTTCTTCAAGAAAGTTAATTTTATCTAGATTTTTGGCATTAATATCTTCAAATTCTGATTTAGCTATTTCTGATACTTTTAGTTTTTCATTCAGTTTTTCTTTTTCATCTTTAAAATGCTTCAATTTACTTAGCAATTTTGCAAACTTCTTCTTATATTCTAGTAACTCGTCTTTTAAAGACTTATTTTGTTCTTCGAGGGATTTTAAGGTGGCCTCTGGTACAGAAGAGGAGGCTTGTTGAATCAGGTTTGATTCAAGCTTTTGTTCCATTGGAGTTTCAACAACTGGGATGATTTTGTTCATAGATTCATTTTCTGCTTCATTGGATTTCAGAGAGTTCCTTTCTTTTAATAATACTTCTAATTCCTCTGAGATTTTTCTGTTTTCTGATTCTAAAGAAGCGATTTGGTTTTCTAAAATCTTATTTTCTGTCAAGCAAGATTTTTCCAGGCTTAGACATGAATGCAGATCAGAGAGAATTTTTACACTATCCTCATCTAATAAATCAGCTAAGGATGTTATGTTAAATTCTTTGCTTTCAGTAAAATAGTATCTAATTTCCTTTACAGCCGATTTCAAATAGTTATTAGCCTTCTCTAAAGATGATAGTTTGTCAATTACTTGCATTTTTTCAGTGGATTCAAGTTCTAATTTTGTTGAAGTATATTTAAGTTCCTCAGTCACTTCTTGATACTTGGATGAGACATCAGTACACTCATTTGCTAAAGAATCAATTTTTTCCCCGAGCTGACTAATCAAAATATCTTTTTCTTTTATAGACATTTGAAATTCAGCTTTTCCGATAGTTAATTCATTCACTTCAACTTTCAATTGATCAAGATAATTTTCGAGTAAAGCTTTTTCATTTGTATTTTCTTGGATAAGCTGCTTGTAATGTTCAATTTGTTCTACAAGAGAATTAATATTTTCTTGAAGCTCATGATATTTGTTTTTATGCATTTCTGCTTCTCTTTCAAGTTCTTTAAATTTCAAATTACTTGAGTCTGAGTAGATGGTCTGTTCATGGGAAAATTGTTCTAATTGACATTTCATTGACTCAAAATCTTTTTTAAGAGATGCTTCAGATGCAAGGGAGTCAGTTAATTTTGCTTTAAGAGTATCACAATCTTCCTGAAGCATTGTTTTTTCTTTGTGAATTTTATCAATACAGTCATTTTTATCGACAAGCAAGTCATTTAGATGATCAGTTAACTTAAAATACTCATTAATGGTGGAAGAACATATGACATCAATAGTTTTTAAATCTTTATCCTCAATAGCTGACATTTCACGCAAGTGAAGTAATTTCTCTTTAAAATCAAATTTCATAAGTGTATCAGAGTCGAAGAAAGTATACATATTTTCAATTTGATTGCAAGCTTTCCTGTTTAAATTACAAAGGGATAAAGCTAAATCACTTAAAATGTCCTTCGATGCTTTAAATTTAAGCTTAAATGAATCAACTTTTGAGTTCATGTGAGTTACACTGCTTTCTTTTTCACTAAGAGAAGATACCATTAAATTAAATTTAGAATCCATGTTGTTCATATTTTCACTTATTTCAGACACTAAGTTTGCAATGTTTTCCTTTTGAGTGATGTAACTATTTAATAACGAAGAATTCTCCTCTTTCAATTTTTTTAAATCTTCTTTAAGAAAAGTGATGCTATTTTGGTTTTCTAATAAACAGGCTGAGCTACGTTGAAATATTTCTTTTGAACATCGTTCAAAGTTCTCTAAAGAAGAATCATTTGGCTGATCACTTTCTAGCAATGATGTATCGATGTCAGTTTGAAATGATGCTTTAAGCAAGTTTATAAGAGAACAATAATGCTGCCTACACTGGCTTAAATACATAAATTTAGTTTCAATAGAGCTATTTTCCACTTCTTTTTTGGACAACAAATCTTGCAATTTTTGAGTATCTTCTTGCTGAGATTGCAAATGAATTTTCAGCTGGGATATTAGCTCTTCTTTTTCAGCCACTTTATTTTTTAGGAGTTTACTTGATTCTGTCATTGATTCAATTTTCTCTTGTGATTCAGAAATGGCATCTGAAAGTGTTTTATTTTCAGCAAGAGTTTTATGTAGCATTTCTTCCATTTCCGATTTTTCACCTGAAAGTTTCATATTAGATATGTTTAGTTCCTCTTCAACAGTTTTTAATTTACCTTCCAGCAACTTTATTTGCTTTTTACAATTTGCACTCTCATTTTCAAGACTTACTTTTTCTTCTTGTAACAAATTGATTTCATTCTTCTGAGCATCAATTAGTGCATAATTATCATTTACAACGTTTTGCAAAGAATCACGCTGCTCAGAGAGTTTGGAGTTGTCAGCCTGAATAACTGTTATCAGTAATTCAGCATCTCGCACACGAGACATTATTTCTTCACCCATCCTTGAAGTTTCAACTGAATAGCTGTTTTGCAATGAAATAATGTTATTTCTAAGTAGCTTATTTGCATCTGTTAGATTTTCTACTTTTTGCTTATGGAAAGAAATGAATTCATGAAGTCCATGCTTCAGACTTATGTGCTTTTGAAGATCATTACTCATTAATCGGAGCTGTTCTGAAAATTCTTCACATTGACTCTTATAACTATGCAATGATGTTGAAGCAATCTCCAAATCTTTCTGCATTTTGTTTGTTACATCTGACATCTCTGTTGTTTTTTCTTCAAGAATTGATTTTTCTTTCATTACATTTTGATACAGATTTTCCTTTTCATTAATTTGAGATTGAAGATTCTCCAATAATTGTTTTAAACTATTAATTTCCTCACGAGCATTCGAAAGATTTGAAAGTAAGTCAGAGTTTTGTTTTTCTAGTACAGATTTCATTTCTTCATATTCAGAGTGCATTGAGTTAAGTTCTTCCGTTATTTTGCTTAACGAATTTTTCAATAAGTTATTATGTTCAATCCATTCTTTCCCCTTTTTATCCATCTCTTTCAGGTGTTCTTCTTTTGCTTCAATTACTTTATTTTTTTCTTCAAGTTTCATGTGTAATTGCTTTACATGACTTCCTTTAGATTGCACCATGCTTTCATAATCAGCAATTCTCCGATTCAAGCTTTCAATTTCAGAGGATTTATTTTCTAATGCAAGCAACATCTCTTTCATAGTTGCATCTCTTTCATGAATAGTTCTATCTTTTTCTTCACATATTTCATGCAAGTCTTTGTTTTTTGTTGATATCTCATTGAGTTCTGAATTCACAGCAGTGATGACTTCATTTTTAGAATCTAATTCTTCTCTCAAAAGAGTTAACTCTTTTTCTAAATCTGAAATTTGGTCTAAAAATATTTTTACTTTATCTTTGGATTTTTCACTCTCAGAGTTTATTGAAATTTCAGCTTCATTCAATCTCTCTTTCAAGATATTTTGTTGCTCACTATACTTTGAAAGAAGTGTTTCCTTTTCTAATAAAACTTCCTCTAACTGCTTCATATTTAATAAATTATTTTCTAAATCAGAAGATAATTTATTGTTTATATCATTTTTCTCCAGAATAACTGCTTTAAGATCTTCAATCTCAGATTTACAAGAAGATAATTCATTTTTAAGTTTGTCAAGACATGATTGTAAATGGTTATTACTTTCCACATGAGCTTGTATTGTGTTATCTTTGTCTTGCATTGTTGATAACATCTTATGATTTTCTCTATTTTTCTCAGAAATTGAGTTTTTCGATTCTAATAATTCAGACTCACAAGAATCCAATTTACTTTTTAGGTTATCAATAGAGAATTGTAAATCCTGATTATTTGTTGTAAAAGCTTGAATTATGTTATTCTTTTCTGACAAATCTGACACTAAGTTATTTTTTTCAAGAATGATAGCCTCATAATTGTCTTTTACCCTTGTAAGCCCTTTCACATCTTTAGCATTAAAGAGATTGAGAATCATCAATATATCTTTTTCAACATTTTGCTTTTCTTTTTCTAAATCTCCTAAGAATGCAGTTTTGGAATCCAAATTATCTTCTGATGCTTTCAGTTTTACTTTCAAATCTGCAATGTCAGCAGCAGATTTTTCCTTCTCCATTGACCATTCAGTTTCTTTTTCATGAAGTATTATCTCCAATGAAGCAATTTTTGAAGTTATTTCATTCTTTTCTTTTTCCAGCTCATGTTTTTCTTGCTCTAAAATCCGCACGTTATCTTTAATTTCTGAATTTTCTTTCTCCAGCTGAATGAAAGGTCTACTCGAATCATTTAACGTTTCTTCTAAGTCTGCGATTTTAGATGCTAGTCTTTTATTGCGCTCCTCATCCTCTGCAAAACAAAAACATAGAATTACATTACTAAGGATTTTACAACACTTATATGTATAGAATATTATACTAATAATATAACAAGAATATTTTAGATGTGATCAAACTTAGGGTTCTCAATAAAGGACTACTTTTTTTTCTATCACAATTTCACCTAAAAATTTCTTTGAAAAATATTTATCATTTGACATTAAGACCTTAATAAAATATGACTTTTTAATAACAAATCAGAAATTTGTAAAAATAGCGAAGTTTGTAAAATAATTTTTTATAATGAATAATGAAAAAAAAATAACCTTCACAGAAAGAAAAATACAAACTTAAAACTATATTCTTTTTTTAAATGTAAATGAATTATTAAAATTTAAGTTTAATTTTTATTTAAGCTTCATTTGATTTTTTATTAATTTTATTTTGCTAATTTTATTTTGTCTACTGTATTGTTTTGTTTATTGTATTTTTTTATTTTGAATATTTTATTTCATTTTGTATATTTTATTTTATTTTTTTAATATTAAAATTTAATGTTATTATTTATTTTTTTGCTCAGACAATAAGATTTATTAATTTCTTTTAAATGAAAAAAAATTATTTATGCTATTAAAATTTTAATTATTCAGTCATTCTAAAATTATCATTCTGAATTAATGTGCTGGATTGAGAGTAGTTGTAAACTCAAATGCAAAAACAGTTTTAAGTTTTTTTTTCCAGTAATGAAGTAGAATTTTTAAAAATGACAAAATAAAATTAGACATTCATAAAAAGAATAATGTAGTTATTTTTATAGAATTTTCAAAATAAAAAATATTCACAAATTAAACCAAATTTAAGGGCAAAGACACAAAATGCTTTTCCTTTACTCCTAATATTTATTGCCTGATGAACATGTTTTTCACGAGTTCCAACCTCAAAGTCTATATGCGTTTCTTTTTTATTTTCATTTCAATGAAAACCTTTGATAACAAATTTAAATGATTAAATAACGTGGAAGAGACATGTCCAGCTAGGTCAACTATTAGTAGGTTTTTTATGCAAGAGAATTTAAATGCTAAAAATTTCTTTCATTTCAGTTATCAATTAACAGCTTACATTACTTTATTTAGAAAATCAGATCTAATACAAAACTTTTATGTACTCATACAAACAGGATCTAAAATTTGAAAAACTCAAAGTATGAACTGAATATCACGAGTATGAAATAGAATAAAAGTTATAAAATACATTTCCTTTACGAAGATACACGATTGTTTATGAATGCTAAATACTTCTTTATTTCAGCATTATTCTCTAGAATATAAAAAGAAATTGCATGAATGCAGGATACTCACTATCTCTTATTTCTTCAAGTTCAATTGCTTTAAGTTCATAAGCCACTTTTTCATCTTTTGCTTGCTGTAGATTTTGAGCCATTTCATTATATTTATTTTCAAGACTACTATACTTTTCCTTTAAGTCATTCTAAAAATATATAAAATCTAATGCTTAAAACAAAGTATATACAGGCATAAATAGGAACAAGTACAGATAATACCCACAATTTACCCTATTTAATGCTTAAATGGTGAGTAGATTTCAATTACAAATTTAAAATTTCTATTTCAAACTTAAGAATCTGTTCATTAAATTATTATAGTTTTAAATTTAAATCAAATGTTTCAGACAAAATATAGACAAGGGGAGTGTGTTGCATCTAGGACCAATTTTAACTTTTTATTTTTTTATGTAGAAAATCATAATAATAAAAATTTTGTGGGAAATACATTATGCATTTGTCTATTAATGTATTTTTTATGAACAAATTCCATTATGCACTTCAGAAAAACTGTTGTTTTTTTTAAAGTAAGAAAAATTGGTACAAGGTAAAACACAACACTTTATCACAAGTTATTGGATTATACTCTTTAGATAACTAGTTACATACGTGACAGATAGTTTTGAAAAAATAGCTAGATACATTATGAGTTACTTTCTTCTTAACTTGTTAGGATGGCATGAATATGTAGATCATATTCTATCAGATAATGTAAACTGTAACCTTTATATTACAAAAAACTACGCAAGTCTATTTGAGAAGAATGGCGTAATATTAATAAAAGTTAATATTACAGCTCCTTTGACTATAATAACTGTATAAATAACTCCTTCTTTATTACTTAATATTTTATCAAAATATTTCAAGAAGTTTTAGAAATCTTCATTTAAAAAAAAATTTTCATTGTGTAATATTTAAGCAGATAACACAGAAGGTTTCACATTTCCTAAAAATAATGTTAACATCAAATAAATAGAAATATTGTGAACATCTGACGATACACTGTATAATGGTTATCCACTTAATATAAATCCAAAACAGCTGAGACTAAATAACTTTTTTCTTCTTCCACAAAAGGAAAACCAAACTTACATGATAAGATTCAATGCTTCTTTTATCTTCAAGTAAAGCTGTCATATCTTCTTGAGTTTTGAAATGTTCCTGACTCAATATATTGAATTTTTCTTGGATCTGTAAAAAAATTTAAACCTAGTATGATCAATTTTGAATGATAGGTCATACATCAAACTGGAATGAAAAACACTTTAAACAAAATGAATAAGAAATTAATTTGAATCTAAAAAAACTTTTAAAAAATAAAATAAAAAACAAAATGCTACACAAGAATACGTAATTTTTAACAGGGTGCGTAGCCAAATCTTTCAACAAAAAATAAGCACCTTTTAAGTACTTTTTTTAAGCACTCAAAAAACATTTTAAGCACTATATACATTAACAAAATGCAAAATAACCTTCAGACTTTACATGATCATGATAAAATGACTAGTTCCTGACTAAGAACTCTTTTCATGATTATATTAACCACCATAAAAAGATCGAGAGATTTTTCGGTTCTATTTCAGAGGGTGGAAAATGAAGCCTGAAATTTAGAACATCTTGCAAAATGTAGCAGAGTTGCACATGAGAGTGTAAGAATTTCATAGAACCCAGCTAAGTATTTCATCAAACATGTAAAATGATTGGTGGTTTCATACTTTACAGACTGACGGTACGTCAAAATGCATTATTTCAAAGGAATTGTAAAAACTTTGGATAAAACAACGTGAAAACCACATTTCGTCATAATACATGCCTAAAAACGACATGGTAATGAAAAAAAGTCCCATTTTTTGAAAAGAGAAATTAAGCACTTTTTAAAAACATCCAATAAAAAAGCCCCTTTAAGGACTTTTAAAAAACGAAAATCAAAAATAAACACTTTTTAAAAACGCTATGCACCATGTTTAAAGAATAAATAAACTTTAAATAGTTTTAATGATTTTTAAAAAAATTATTATTTTAAATTCACACTTTCCCAACTATTACAGAATTTCCATAGTATAGATATTTTTTCTAGTGGTAGCAAGATCAACATATTAGAATTAAAACAATTTTTGCCACCACTACATATCATGTTTTTGAGTACTGATTAAAGATTTAGAAAAATTCAACTCATTTTAAAAATTTCTGCTTCAATTGACTACTATTAGAAAAATTATTTTACAAAAACCTCAAAACTTGGAGAGTATGTTTTAATTATTATTTTTCGACCAAGTATGATGAAAATTAAGTTGGCATATTCAGAAAGATTATTCCTGTGTAACTTTTATTATAATAAAATATTAAAAAATGAGAATCACTATCCATCACCTCATTCAAATTATGTATAAACATAAAAAGTGCTGAAATCAGACAGTGCTGAATAACACAGTGCTGAAATCAGACAAACACAAAATAGAATCTACAATAATTGACGAAATAAAAAATTTATGTTATCAATAAATATTAAAAATTGGTTTAAAATAAAACCAAACTTACAGTAACAAAATCAGAATGCAATGCTTCATATTTTGCTTCCCATTTTTTACTTTCCAACTGATATTCTTTTATTTCTTTTTCATAAGTTTCAGCTTTGATTAAAACTTTTTCATAATCCTGTTGTACAGCTGCGTTGACTTCTTTTAAATTTTCTAATGATTAAAAAAATATTTTAAATTTAAGGTAAAAGCAAATAAGAATAAAACTTCATAATACTCTAAAAAATACAAAATTTAAAAAACAATTCTTGCACTTATTCATAGAATTATCAACATTATTTTGGACAAACACTACACAAAAATCCATCAAAATATTTAATTCATTATGTTTATTGATCATGAAGACCAATGATAAAAAATAACTTCAAAAGTTAACCTTGCACTGTAAAACGAATGCCAAAACTTATTCCAGTAGTTACTATTAGAAATAGGTTCAGTTTTTCTTTGTTTTTTTTTGTATTCGTTGGTTGTACATTAGCTTTCTTCAGCTTTGAAATTCGACGAACCAATGGTCTTGAGATACACGAAATTCTGCAATATTCAGGGAGAAATCGCATACTTTGCTTCTAATTTTTAGACCAGGAAGAATGATACGAAAAATCTAGAATTTCAGGATACACACAGGTAATAACAGGGTAATACAATACATATCGGGGTAATACAATCACCCCTGCACTTATTTTGTAATCTTGTGACTGAATTCAATAATAACGTTCATCCTACATAAATAATACAAAAAAGTCAATAGCAAAGATTTAGTCAAAGATACTTCATTTAAAGAAAAAGAGAATCTTAATTGTATGCATAAATGCATGTAAATAACATATGAAAAATNCACAATATTAAATCTTAAAACATGGTATTTCATTAACTAGAGATATTTCAGAAATAAATAACAGTTCTTTTAGATTTTGCTTTTTAAAACTTCAACTTACATTTTTTAATTCATTTAATTCTCTCTCTAATTTCTTTGCTTTTTTCCGTTCTTCAACTCGAGCTTTTAGAATTTTATTTTGAGACTCAGCGTTATACTCATCCAAAGTTTTCTGAAGCTCGGCACTATGCTTTTTCTCAACATCTAAATCTTTTTTCAATACTTCAATTTCACCTTTAAAATGAAAAAAAAGGACATATTACTTAAATCAAACTATAAAAATTACTCTTTGAAAACAGAACTTTAATTCTGAAGGATTAAAATTAAATTCAGTTCCTGACTTGTTTTCAACTAATTTCCGCAAAACAAGTTTTTTTTTAATAAGTCTAAATAAATTTAAACGTAGAGGAAAATAAATGCTTCAATAAATTTAAGGTAATCAAATTGTTAGAAGCATCAAATTGTTAAAAAAAGATTTAAATTAAATTTAAATAAAATATTAAAAATATACCTTATTAGATTTAATAGTAATAAGTGAATTAAATAGAGGGTAACCCAGTTAAGTTTGTCACTTTGGAAAGTTGGACAACCCTGCTGAAATTGGCTATAGTAAATATCGATAATGAAACACCAAATCGACATAAACAATTGCTTTTCATAAATTGACCACCTGTCTAAATGGACTATCGAAATGGTGCATAATAAATGACCAACATATTATATATATTTGTGGGCACCTTTTACATCTAACACAATACACATTTTTGAGTTTTGATCCTTGGCTTTTATTTAAAGAGTACAGTGTAAAAATGTTTAGTAACATTTTAAAAACATTTGAGCACATTAACTAGTGTTGTAACGAAGAAAGAAAAAAGATGTTATGCATTAAGGTGTTCTACAAAGCTTTTCATTTGCTTAATAAATAAATAAATAAGGTACAAACATGGAGAAGTGAAAAATCTTTGTAAGTTATCAAGTTTTGAAACAGTAATTTGATGATCCATTTACATAGATAATCAAATAATAAAGAAATGATGCAATTGTTATCATCAAAATAGGATTCCTTAGGATTTTGATTTGATTAAAGATATCAAGACCAAAATCCTAAGGAAAATAATGTAGTACATAGAATTTAATATATTAATCACCATTTAAAAAATTGAGTTCAGTATAAAATGAGGATTACACTACTTAGAAATTCTGATAATCATATTTCAATAACAGAAAAATTTTACGCAAAATTAGCAAATTATTAAATATTTGTAAATTCATGGTTATATTTATTTCAATTTCTGTTAACTCATAATTCTAACAGACAATTCTTAAAAAAAACACACATAAAAAAAATATTTGTAACATTCAGGGGCCCCTAGACATGAAAGAACCTAAGCCCAGGCCTTCTGAGAAATCAGGTCCTGAAATGGAAAGCTATAAAAAGAGAAATATATTGCAGTCATTAAAAAGAGTTTTAAAAAACATTTTATAGTTAATACTTTTAATTAATAGAAGTCAAAAACACTGGGTGGGTTAAAATGAGAATTTAAAAATGCAAAGGCAGTAAAAGGGACCGAAATAAGCATATTTCATAAATGAATGAGTGTGAGAAGATGTCACGTTGAGTCAATAGAGAGCTCTCTTGCTTAAATTGAACACTGATGCATGCACTGTTATGAAACTTGCATTGCTGTTGGTGGTTCCTCTTTCAAGGAGCAATGGAAAACTAACAAATTGTAACATTATTGTAAACTGTTTGATTGTAAATTAATGTAATTGTATCGTTCCAAAATGGTTTTTGCTTTGTTAACTTTCTTTTCCCTCTCTTGTGATTAATGCTACTTCCTCCACAAAATCAATTTATTTCGATCCCCTCTACAAACCTTTACATTTTCGACATTTAGTTTTCAACCATCCTGTATAAGTGTTTGTAATTAAAGTTAAAATGTACTATACCATATTATTACTTTAAAATAATAATAATGAAAGAATGTACCTTGGATTTCTTTGTTAAATTGTTCACACTGTCTGGAAGCACTTTCCTGAACATTGACAATTTTTTGTTGCAAATCAGCATTTTTAACAGACAGTTCATACCTAGTAGATTCTAGATTTTTTACTGTAGCTTCACTTGTTTTTAATTTCAATTCCAATTCATTCATAACATTTTCTAAATCATCGATCTTTTTTTGATGTTTTTCAAGTTGAATTTTCCAATCACTTTCGATTGAACTAAAATTTTGCTGCATGATTTTCATTTGATCACGAGTTTCATCAAGTTCAATGACAGTGGTTTGACCTTTTCGATTTAAATCTTCAGCCATTAACTACATAAACAAAAAGTCAAACAATTAGGACATTCATTAAACTTATAGTTTTGAATTTAGTTAAATAAACAATAAATTTCCTTTGTGCAAAGCTTTCAAATTGTTTTCAATTGAAAGTAGATAAAAAAAAATGAGTACATCAATTTACTTTAATTTGTAAGCTTTCAAAACACATTAAAACTTCAATTTAATTAAACTTGCAATAAAAAAATTTTTGAAAAGCTTATAAACTAATAATAAACTTAAGGATTAGTTTCATAAATAAAAATAAAATTTATTTAAAAAACATAAAAACTAGCAAAGAATTTGAAACATTTCTTACTTTCTATGATTAGCTCCTTTCAAAGCAAAAGAAAGTGAATTTTTTGCAATAGACAGTAATAAATTTAAAAAAATTAGATTTTTTACACAACAGAAGAGATAAAATTAGTTTAAAAAATAACAAAATATTTACAGAAAGAACTTTTACAATATTATAGAAATTTAAAATAAGCATTTGAGCAAACATTTTACTAAAGTCACAGTTTTCCAAACATGAAATTAAATCAAATAGTGTAAGGGTATAAAAGTAAACAATGTATAAAAGTAAAGACCACATCAGAAAAAAGCATAACTGCATTTTTATATTGGCTAGTCTCATTCTTCAATAACAAATGAATATTCTTTTAAAAAATAAAGAAACAAAATGGACATAACTGATACTTCGATAAATAACTGTATTATAAAAAAAACATGCCTGCCAAATTTCAAGAAAAAAAAACCAGAAGATTTCACACATTAAGGGGAAAAATTATAATTTATCAAAAACAAGTAGAAAAATAAATGTACTTGCTTTAATAAAATCTTAAAAAACCAACTTTGAAATCAATGTATATGAAAACAAAACAAAATCTTTGGATCTTAAACAAAAAAATATGACGTTAACTAAAGAGGAAAAAAAATTAGCCTAAGTTAGACATTTTTTTTAAAAATAAAAAAAATATTGTAAAAAATGGATTATGTACATAAAATCATAAAAACAATATAATTTTTGTAAAAATTTATTAAAAAAATCATAAGTGTACCCGGATGAAAAAGTATTTGGAAAAGTTTTTATTACTTTCCAAAACTTCATCAATGTAAGAATGAAATGAAAATAGATATCTATAGCCGATAAAACTAATATGTGCTACAAAATCAATCTGTCCTTAGGTATTAACTACTAATTAATGTCTTCTGAAACACAAGAGTCAAAGAGAAGAAAGACAAAAAAAAATGAAACATCAAAACAAAATCTTTGAGGTTAACCAAAAAAAAAAATGAGGTTAAAAAACATGAAAAAAAATTAACCCAGACTGATATTTCTTTATAAATAAGAAGAAAAAAATTATGGAAAATGGATTATGTGCGTCAAATTGTAAAAATGATTAAATTTTCGTAACAATTACAAAATAAAAGTTGTATAAGTTGGCAGGAATGAAAAAATATTTAGGAAAGTTTTTCTTTCTTTCCAAAACTGAATGAATGTAAAATTGAAGTGACAATATCTATAGTTGATATAACAAACATGGGCTAAAAAATTAGGGATGTATTAAATATTCGGCCTTTTTGCCAAATATTGGGTTGGCCTTTTTGCCAAATATTGGGTTGGCTGTTTGGCCAAATGTCCAACCGAATATTCGGCAAAGTATCATTGAAAATATTATTTTTCGACAAAGTATATTTTGGGGGAAATTTTAATAGATTTAATAAAGAATAGTATAAAATCATATTTTTTACAATACATTATTAGAAATAGTTTTTACACATATTTGTTATACATACTTGTTAACTTATGTTTTGAAAGACACATGGAAAAGTGCAATTTGAAGAATTGAAACTAGATTACTTGATACTGAATCATAAGTTTTGTAATAATGATTTTCTTTTTTTTAATTACCTTGAGGTAAGTCAATTTTATCATTTTATTAACACTTATTGCTTTAAAAATGGAGAACTTATCTTTTTTTGCTTCGTTTTTGTTTGTATTTCTGTTTAACTAAAGTGAAACATGTGAATGGATCATTTCCAATAGACTTTATTCTTTTATTGTCATTTTTTTCTTGTACAGTAAGACAGATAAATAGTAACATAGAAAACTGTGATTCTTCACGTTAAAGTTATATTTCATATAACTATGAACAATTTTTTCTATTACACTTTTGATTTCATTTCTTATCTTTTCTTTCTATCAGCATTTTTATTACAATAGCAATTTTTTAAAGAGCATTTGTAATGAATGTTACTCTTTTATGATCACTTTTTTCTACGAATTTGGCAATGTGAAAAAGTTAAATAAAAGATTTTTAGCATAAAAAATTTTTCAATTAAAAATCAAAAATTACGTTTGTTTTGATTTTTGACTAGCTTTTTCTTTTTTAAAAACAGTTAGGTTCTTAAAAACATTTTTATTATGATGCAGTAATTAAGAGAATTTCCAACAGATTTTAATTTTTACTTTTTCTTAAAAATGCAATAATTGATTGGAAAACTGAAATGTTTAGCTTTAAAATTATTTTTCAAAAATTAAGATGGGTTTTTATTTTTTCTGTTTCGCTTTTGTATATTATCTTTGTTTTTACAGTGGTTTTTATGATAGCGCTGCATTTTAAAAGTGTTTCTGATAGAGGTTATCTCATTTTAATGCCTTATGGATAATTTTTTTAATCAGATTTTATAATGTTTGCAAAATTTAATATAAAACTTTGCAAGCACAGTATTAATCAATTCAAGCAAATAGCTTTGTAAATAATAAGCAATAATTAAATAAAAACATGAAAAAAGTGTAAACATACTGAATAAAAATATCAACTTACTGTGAACAAAAATCATAGAACAATAGTTTTAACTTTTGCGACTTAAACCGATTGGTATTTTGATAACATGTTTACACAAATACAGCCTATTACTGGCCAATATTGACTACTCAAAAGAGTAGAATAAATGATGCAATTTTATTAGGCTATAAAATTTCTGCCTGTGTCATAAATGTGTCGTAGTATAAGATAGATGACATAAAAAAAATTATGATTTAAGAAAAATCCTTAAACAAGGAACACCTGATAAAACATCTAAAAATTTTGTTTTAAATAAAATTAAAATAAATAATTTTTTTAATACTGAATAAAACAAGTTACTAATATTTATTTTATCAACTGATCTACTAGAGCATTACAAATGATAACAATGAACTTGAACAACTTATTAAGAATAAAACTAATCAAATAATAATGCTTGCTTAGTTACTTTTACTAGAAAGATTGAATAATTGTTTACAAAATATTAATTGATTAAAGATAAAGAAAAAATTATGAATTAAAGATTGGGATTAGAGACAAATGTAATGTATAACATTTCCTTACATATAGCAAAAAGAATACTGTTTAACTAATAAATAACAATAAAATTGAATACATTAAGGTAATTTTTAAAAAAAACTATTTTATAATAAGCATGATTTATTGAATCTGAATATGTTTATAAAATAATTATTAAGTGATAAATAAAGCATTAATAGTCTGTACAGCTTAAAGAATAATACATAAAACCTTTACGTCCTAAAAAGAGGTTTTACTTTTGAAGTTTCTTTGAAATAAACCACTGCAAAATTAATTTGACATAATTGTTGAGAGTTTTAATTAAAAAGAAATTAAACATTGATATCAAGGTTATAATTGTTATTAGTTACAAACTGATCAAATAATTTTTATTTTGGCTTATGATTTTACAGCTGAACTCTATTAAATTTTTTTAAGTATATCAGGTTTTCCCAAAAGCATAAAAACCTTGTAAAAGACCCAATCAGGAGAAAACAACAAGTTATTCCAATCAAAAGAAAAACATGACATATGTTCAAAACACAGTATTTTTTAAAGAAACGAAATATGGAAGCTCAAGTTTATTTTTGTCCTTTAATTCAATTTATTATTTCATTACAAAAAACACACACAACACAGAAAAGAATTCCTACTTGAACTGCTCTATTTCGTTGCTGCAAAACCTCATCCTTTTCCTTAATGTTTTCTTGCAAATCCATAATTTTCTTTTCTAATTCCATTATTTGATTATTCAGATCCAATATTTTGGAATCTTTGTAAACTATCTGTGCATACATTTCTTGGACATTAGAATCTTTCTGATAACAAAAAAGAAAAATAATAAAAAAATGAGCTACTTAAAAATATTAGTATTATTTCTTTTAGAAATTTGAGCAGGTTTTTATACCACAGTAATTCAGATATAGCTGTTGCAAAAATTGACGATCAAATACACTTATAAAATGAGTTTTATAAACTTGATATGATAAATTTAGAAAAGAGAAAGCAATTAAGTACAATATCATAACTAATACTGCTAACAAAAAGCAGATTTTCAGTTACACTCCAGTAAATGTCGGTGAAGTGTATTCTGTCAAACAAATCTGGCTTTCATGATGCTGGAATAAGGAAAAGATGATTTACTGCTCCTAAAAGATGAATACATAGTCGATTACAAAAAAAATCCACTGTTATTTTTACAAATTGTTAAACGTCTAAAAAAAATTCTATTTAGTATTGGTTATACGAACCATGAAGCTAAATTTTCCAATACATAAGAATAACACCCTAATCTGGTTTATACAGGTCACCGGTTGCCAAAAATACACGAAGGTGTATAAAATATGACAATATTGTGAACATGATGAAATGATGATGAGTGTTAATGATGAAAATATATATTGAATTAGTTCATTATTGATAACATATCACACAGATATTGAGTACAATATTATTGTGAGTCTTGATAAATTTTATTTAGGAAACAAAAATATTGACTAATCTATTAAAATAAAATGAAGAGTTTATCAGTCTGTCTGCCTGAGTGATCTAAACATAAGTCCATAATTATTTGTCCATAACAGTTTGTCTAAAAATTTCAGTTTTGTGCAAGATTTTGTAGTATTGTTCAGCACTGATATATCGATTGCTTACTTTTTTTTCCACTTTGTATGAAAAAAAGGCATTCAACTAGAGTAAAAATAATATAAATGAGTCTAATTTTTTAGAAAAAATTTAACAATATATTGATAAAAATTAATATTTTTCGACACTGCAGAACAATATTAAAATTTGGTACTTATGGGTTATAAGAACCCATGTTCGTGTTAGCAACAACTTGGAAAAACAGTCGCCAACACATGATCCCTTTAAACATTCAGTACTCTTATTCCTACAAAAGTGAGTTCTTTAACACATAGGCAGTGGATTTATGAGCTCAGAATCTCTTTAACTCACAAGTTGCAAGCATTTACTCAACTGCAGACATTTAGCACAATTTGGTTGATAGTTAAAATATGATTATAATTCTTTATTTGGTAAAAATGTTGTTTTTTAATACTTAAAACAGTTCCGTAAAAGATGAAATCAGAATAAAGGGCATATACAAATTTTTGCTTTGGAATTCTAAAATTTTACTTAGAGATATTAGATGTGTATTATTTTAAAACAGTTATCAAGAAAAAATATTTTAATCAAGGGGGTGATTAATACAATTTTATATCCATTTGTTGATAAATATTATAAGTAAATGTTTTGTTTTTCAAGGAAATTGTGTCCTAAACTGAAAAAAATAATAATAATAAAGTTGTTACTCACTTTTGGTGAACTATCAGCTGTTTTTTGTTGCATTGACATATTAGAATCAGCAATTGAAGATATTAAAATATTTTTCTCATTTAACTGTGATTCCAGATCACTGATTCTTCTCTCATAACTAGAGATGGTAGACTTGGATTCTTCTTCTTTTTTCTCAAGATGCTGTTTGGCTTGATCAAGCTGCTTTTTTAAGAGGAGAACTTTGCCGCGATGACTCCTATCCGACGAGTCAGAACTTGATGCATCATCAAAGTCACAATCCTCTTTCTTAAATTAATAGAGTTTTATAAAAACTTTAAAAATGTAAAATAATAATCATCTATAAAATTTAATCTGGATAGATAAAACTTATCTAATTAATTAATTTTTTGACTTTAATGTATAAAAAGTTTCTAAAGAGACATTTCAACATAACTCGCAAGAGAAATTAGGCAAAAAACAAACTAGATTTGAAAAGGCAAGGACAAGATAATATGTCTTATATTTTACAACAGTTATCAATAAATTTTGAACAGTTATCAATAAATCAAAAAATTTTAAATAAAGTAATTTATGATATTATGTAATAATGTGCTTTTTTATCAGTTGAGGTGCTGCTGATTCTGAATCTGAGGCATTGTCTAGATCCTTGTTCTGCACTAGTAATCATCAAGTTGAAATGTTATTAGATTTTTCGTTTAAATCTAACTATTTTTAATTTCAAACAATTTTTAATTTTTTTCATTTACTAATTTTACTTTTACTAGAATACTAAAACTTAACTCAGTGGCATGACAGCCTATGAACTACCATCTCAGTTTGTTTGACCTTAGGCTCTGGGGTGCAGGAGCAACTGTTCAATGTCCAAGTATGCTTGGTACTTTTTATTGACCCATTGTAGGGATGAAAGGCTAAGTTAACCTTGCACGATCCAAGGAGGACACTGGACCTGAGGCATGGAAGCGTGAAGCACTACCACTCAACCACAATACCTACTTTTTACATTTATAACTACTGTTACTTAAATACATAAAATTAAATAAACTCTTCTCTACTTGATGTATGTTAAATAAATATTAATCATCTATTGTGATTCAACATTGAGTTTTTTACTGACATCTACTTGACCTTAAATCTCGCAGCTGAAAGGTGAAATACTGCTGATTACAAAACTTAGAAAAATACAGTGCAAATTAAACAAAAAAAAATATTAAACATAAAAAGCAAATTATGGAGCACATTGAACTTTATGTTTAGCTGATTTGTTTAGAGAACCCTTTTTTTCCATTTATATGACTTCTGATTATGCTGCTATTGTGTTAACCCTGAATAACAGTCACACATAAATAATAACTAAAAATAAAAAATTAAAATTTTTCATAAGCATAATTTTTATTTGTCAAAATATCTTTTTTCTCAACTCACACAACTTCTTAATTTAAGTATAAAAAAAATATTACATCATACTTTTACGAAAACAAATTTATTGGAACTTAACAGTATAAGTTCAGTATCATTCAATTTAAATCAAAATGTGCAAAAATGATAAGTCACTTACTTTAAGTGTTTTATCTTGGTCTTTAATCTGCTTTGATAAATGAGTGATTTTTGCTTTAGATTGCAATTTAAATTTATCAAACTTTGTGGATAGTTCCTGAAACAAAATTTAATGAATCTGATCAAGAAAACATATATTACCACAATAAAAACATGCAGTAAAAAAAAAAACTTAAATTAGAGATCAAATGCAACATAATTTTGTAAGTTTCTGTTTCATTTAAAATTAACCAATTAAGCAACTAGAACACATTTCATTCATTTTGAACAACTCTGAATTATTACATTTTATCAACAATTCTCTCTCAAAAAATGCTTTTTTTTAGTTACATATGAGTGGTAAATAAGTTTTAGATAAACTTATTTACCACCCAAGGTAGAAGTAGTGGATAATTGACTGGTTGAAATATAACATTAGTTTAGAATTTTACAATCTTTCGAATTTATTCTGGAATTTTACAGTCCTTAGTTTCTTTAGGTTTTTTTTCGTAAGTGTACATTTGATACTAAGTTTTATCCAGTTATACACAAGTAATTAAACTGTATGGTAGAGGAATAAAAACTGGATACAGAAAGCATAGAAAAAAATACACAAGATTATTTTATATTCAATTATAAATTCAGAGCTGTGCTTAAGGGTGGACAAACTGGGCAATTGCCTAAAATTCAGGACTGATTAATAGTTATATTACAACTTTTTCTATACATTTCATAAATCTTGGATATATTTTTACTGTTTTTTGGCTTCAAAGAAATGATTATAACTAATTATCTTTCCAAATGCATTCAATTTTAATTCACGCTTCAATGTTCCTTTTTTGTGCCTTAATGTTCCTTTATATCTGGATTGTAATTTTTAAAATGACAATAAGGAACTTTTAAGTCATAGAAATTAATTACATTAAAATTTTAACTATTGACGATTTATTAGTGTGTGTCGAGGGCATTCCCTAAGAACTGCTGCGAAAAATATCAAGAAAAAAAGCAGAGTTAGCATAATTTTTTTAAATCATAGAGTTCTCTAAAAAATATTTATATATTACAGCATTATCTAATGTATTATACATAAGGCTGTGATAATAAACCATTGATATCAAATTGTTTTGGTAATAAATGTTTTATTTGTGGAATTAAGGAATAAATTATTAAATTCAAAAACGAAATATATATTTTTTTTGTACAAGAGCTCAAATGTAGAAAATAATATAACTTTTAATTTATAATCATTCGTTTCATATCATTTTTATATTTTAATGTGCTCAATGTAGCATGCAAAATAATTTGCTGTTTCATAATCAAGAAACATATTTAAATTATACTCATTAAATTTTTATACACATTTAATTCAATACAAGTAATTTTAAATTTATTAAATACATAGTTAGGGCATCTACTTATAAGTAAAGATTAAAGACTTGTCCTGCCAAGAATAACTAATTTTTAGAAATGTTTTCTGCTCTTAAATAATTCTCTTTTCATTCGACAAGATGGATTTTCGCCTTTGCAATTCATGAATGTTTCGAGTTTGATAAAATAAAAATAATAACTGATTTCATTTATTCAATAATTAGTTTGCAAAAACTTAATAATAATATTAATCTTTTTATTATTAGTGGTATTAAAAGTTTTAGTTGCAGTATTATGTTAAAAAATATTAAAATGCTATTTATAAACTTTGTCAGAGTTTTGATCGTTAAAGGTAAAAACAGTTTTAAAAAATTCTGATTGAAATTTAAAAAAATCCAATGTTTAATACTACTTTGATAAACAAAACATGAATAACTGCCTCAATGCCTCTTTTATTAACCAAGAACAAATGCCTCAATGTTTTGCCCAGGGCTGCTAAGACCTTAAGCACATCCCAATACAAGATTCATTATTTTTTACACTGTATGATGAATTCAGCTTTTGCTGATAATATATTCTGAAATTTTTTACCTCCTACACAGCATATTAATATTAAAAAAAAGCAAGATAATACTTATTATATTCCAAGAAGTTTAACCTCAAGCTGCTTTGCAAATAAGTAACTTCTGAATATATTTCCTCCCACTTCATTATTTCCCTATCTTATAAGGTTTGGAAAAATGATTTACTTAACTCCAGCTCAAAATAAATTATTTTATGTGCAGAACTCCCAAAATAAAATGCATAAAAGTCATGACACATATGCAGTATGCATACTTTAAATATTCAATTTAATGGTGGGTATTAAAAACTTCATAGAAATAAAAATTTTATATAATAACAATTTATGAAATTAATTTTATAATAATTAAAAAAAAAAAAGTCTGTACATCATATTCCTTTGTTTTTTCTTGGAAACTTTTTTCATTTTCTCGAACTAAATTCTTTAATTGTTGAATGAGAAGGTCTTGGTGCTGTAATTTCTCTTCAGAGGTAATATCACTTGTAGTATCCTTTTCCTGTAAAAAGGCAAAATTTAAAATAAACAACAAAAAAATCAAACATTTCGTATGAAACTTTAAGAGATTAAAATGCCTGGTTACTAATAATTGGTTATAGCACTTTTTATGATTGCTGTTTTAACAAAAGTAGAAAGCATTTTCTAAACTTTAAAATAAATTTCTTAATTTTAAAAGTTTTATTCATAAAAGCAAAATTCGTGTGAATTGTTCATTATAAAAATTAACAAAGTTAATTTTACATACTTAATTTTATAAAATAAACTATTTTAAAGTTTGAATATACTAACGTTGTACACATTTTATTAACAAGTCAAATTAAAATAATTTGATTTTATTATCATTATTTTTTAGATTTTTACACTGACTTTAAAGAATTACAAGTAAAATCTATAAGAAAAATTAACTAACGTAAATAATTCATATGTTGCTTCATAAACTATTAATCCATTTAAAAGAATCTCACAAAAAATAAATGAAATAATAAAAATAATAACAAGTTTAAGTCTATCAATCTCTAATACATCTTGAATAGCATTTAAGAAAAATATTAATTATAACATAACAAAAAAAATATATAGTATTAGTTACAAAAGTAATATAAATATATTTTAAAATATATAACATAAACAAGCTACTTCTCCAACCTTGCATTGATAACAAAAGAGGAATCTCACAAAAATAAAAATAATAACATATTTAATCTCTAATACATCTTGAATAACATTTAAGAAAAATATTAATTATTAAATTACAAAAAATATATATAGTATTAAATACAAAAGTAATATAAATATATTTTAAATATATAACATAAACATGCTACTTCTCCAACCTTGTATTGATAACAAAAGAGGAATATTTATAAGGAAAACAAGAACAAATAAATTATTGTACTTCTTTTCAAAATGATAATTAAAATTTCCATTAATAAATAGTAAAAAATAAAAATATTGCATAAAAATAAACATTTAAAACATTAGTTTGGGAAGCATGAATTCCTGTTCAACAATTTTTAATTTTAGATCGCTGCGTTATGCTAAACTGCGATAATAGTCCTCTTTAAAAAACTGCACTGGCATTGTGAAGGATTCTGTTCTATGCATGTAACAGCTTTAAATTTACCCAGTTAAAGATCAATTACTGAGGGATGACTAGCTAGTGTCGGAAACAAAGGCAATTTGAAAATAATGTTGACCACAATGCCATCATCACGTCATTGGTCTCTCAATTGTCCAATCTTAAACTTCATGACCTGAAGTAATTGATAATTTATGCATAGATTAACTTCTAATTTCTTGGGTTAGAAACAGTAGTATATTCATACACACCCTCTCTTAGATTATCCATTTTATCAATAAATGCTTATTATTAATAATTATTCATGTATGAAGTGAATATATTTAAGAAACAAATTACGGGTATCTTTGTCAGAAAAGATAGATACTTTTTAGAAAGAAAAAGCATACTAGTGCAGTAAATATCGATATCATAGAGGAAAAATAAGCAAGAACATATCAGAGGCTGAACAACAATCTAAGAATTAAAATTCTAAAGATATGCAGGTATATTGTACCTCTTCAGTCTCCCCAGTGACTAAGGCAGCAGCTTGAGACAGTTTATTCCACATATTTTAGTTTCTTTTGTACACCTTGGAAAAAAACAAGTAGGGTAAATAAAATTCTTTAACGCTAGAGACAAAGATAATTATTAACATAATTAAAAAAATCAGAGGAAAATATTTTTTTTCCTCAGAAATACCTACTAATTTATTTGCATATTTTAAGTTCTTTGATGAAGATGGTAACATCTAACGTTATGCATTCCAAATACCGAAACTTACGTTTTTAAGAGACCAATAACTTATTATGGAAAATTCAAAAATTATAAGACCAAAGTCAATTAAGTCAAGCAATTATTTTTTCGTTTCTAAAATATAATCAATGTAACAGTACTAATACGAAATAATAAATTACGAAGTAACAGAGGGATTTGTCTGTTTGTTGACGTTTTTGATTATAACACGATTGCCAAAATTTATATTTCTTTATACAAATTTTTATTACAATTGTAAATGCACATTAAAAAATAAAAATGAGTCTCGTTTTCTTCAAGTTAAAATAAAAGAGCTATTTTAATTTATAGGTATACATTCTGTTTTCTTTCTCGATTTATTTGAAAGAAACATTTTTTTTTAAGGCTGATGCTTGGCTGCCCGACATTTTAATAAATAGACTCATCTGATTAGTTGATGTCATTATCGTTTTAATTTTAATCGTTTCTTTAGGTTTACTAGATTGGCACTTTCAGCATATGCTTGTTGTATTTTTCATATGCGCATGCTTGGATGGGATTTTTATGCCTTTTTGAAAAAAATGAGCATAATAAACATTTTCTTCAAATTTTTTAAATATTAATGGTCGATTTTCATGTGGAATATAGTTTTAAAAAAAGCAAATAATCAAGTTTCAGATAAATTGTGATATTCTTTATGTGAAAAAAATGATGATTTTGATGAGTTAGTGAGTTCTGTCTATCTCTTTACAGATGTAGTTTATTATGATTCATAAAGGAAATAGTTGTTGATTTTTTTTTTTTTTATCTTTATTCTTATTGAAAATGAATAAAATGATAAGGTTAAAGTAAAGTGCTGCGTATGATAATGAAGTAAAATAAAATCAACTTTTGAAACTGCAGAGCCGCTTTTATGTTTACAGGGGCCCTGGGTCATCATTATTTGGGGGCCCTTTATGAGTAAATTTAGAAAAAAAAGAAGAAAATTTTGAATAATTTTTAAAAATTATTTTATTTTAAGAATAAAAAACATATAAATTAATTATAATAGCTTAAATACAGTATTTTTTACGAAAATTTAAGGAAGCAATACTTCTCGCTCTTTTTGAGAGGCGAAGCCTTCTATCTCATCATCAAAATCAATTCCCTGTAAGACATCATATTCAATGCTGATAATTGACAAATGACTCCATCTTTCTTGAGTCATACTATTTTTTAAGTCCGTTTTTATCAATTTTAGTCAGGAGAATGAAAGCTCGCTACTACAATTAGTTATCATGAGTGACAAAAAAATTCGGAATGAAATGTCAATGTTTGGAAATGTATCTTCGTGATTATTGTTTTTCACTATTCTAAGCATGTCATTTATGTCTAATTGTCCTAACTTATTCTTCGGGGCCAAGTAATGCTCGAAATGCTTTGTTTTTTATTTATGAATTTTGAATGTATGTATATGTTATCTGCAATTTTATATGATTTTTTGCGAACTTTTTTCTCAATTTTTTTTTCTTTACGCTACATTTTGCTTTGCGGCTCAAAATCTATAAGACATAGAAACATGAAATTAAACTTTTGTTTCTGAAAATTGCAACACCATGAAGGAATCGTCATAATTGAAGGAAATTTACTACACAGTTTAGTGGTAGTGGTACAAATAAATGATTAAGCTTTCAAAGCAAACAAACAATAACAAGAGATCGAAATCAGTATTTTGTGTAACCACCACGCACCGCAATAAGCGCTGCTACACGATCTGGCATGGAGTCAAGCAAATTTTGAATGTCTGTCTGAGGAAGAGCATTCCATATATTTTGTATGCGTACCCAAAGTTCGTCTGTAGAAGCAACAGGACGAGGATCACGAGCGGGGCACCGACCGACGAAATGACACACATGTTCAATCGGTGACGTATCTGGGGAATACGCAGGTCAAGGAAGAAACTGTACCTACCGCAATGCAAGGAAGGATTGAACAGTCCTAGCAATATGAGGGCGGGCATTGTATTGTTGAAATACAGCGCCTGGCAAGGCTTGAAGAAAGGGAACAGCTTGGGGCTGTAAAACTTCCCTAATGTACCGGTTGTTGTTCAGATTACTCACAATTCGTAGCAATTGAGATCGTCCATGATATGCTATGGCACCCCAGACCATAACTCCGGGTGTTTGTCCACTGTGGCGTTCGATAATGCACTCCGGAAGGTGGAGTTCACAGGCATAGCGTCTGACACGAATGCGGCCATCCTGGTACCACAAATTAAAGCAGGATTCGTCAGAAAACACAACATGCTGCCAATCAGCACGCCAGTCCTTGTGCTGATTGGCCCATTGTAGCCGCAGGAG
>NC_092207.1:43929022-44048889 GCF_043381705.1 Parasteatoda tepidariorum | reverse complement strand
ACCAATTCCCACAACATGAAACTTTATCGTGGTAAGCGTACGTTTTGGAAATGTTATTTCAATTGGAATCTTATTTATCAGAGTTCATATGGCGATATGATTGTTTTGAATCTATGCTAAACTCCATATCGGATCATTTTCCACCGAAATCCGACTGACTACTTTGATTTTAAATAAAGTGTTTTATTTTATGATTTGTCGCAAAAATTTCAAGTGAAGATTGGCGGTACTTAAAAACCGCCAAATCTGTAGCGGCGGTGGCGTTAATACGTAAGTACCGAATTTTTATTCCATACTTTTCTGAATCATATTACTTCAAACATTAGAATATACAAGAAGTATACATAAACACATAATGTTATACCATTTAATTTTTCAAAAAAAGTATTTCGACAACAATTTTATTCTTTTCTTTAGATACGTTTGTTTATTAACTGTTTTAGTCCCTTTTCCTTTACTAATTTTCCTAAAAAAAATAGTAGAGGAATAGCCCATTTTTCTGGAAAAATAGAGTGGTATACAAATTAAAAACTATCACTTTTTTTTTCATTTAGAAAACATTTTTCTGACCTCTAATTCAGTAAATTTAAAAGAAAAACCTTATTTAAGTTGCTAAAATTAATAAAAATTTCAAAGATGAAATTTATTTCCAAAATAAGACACCCTCCTATTACTATCATACCATTTCCAACATGCATCCCACAAGTTACCTCAATCCTTACTAAACAGGTCTTATTAGGTCCTAATGCCATCCTAAAGCGTTCTAAAGGTATCCTGAAACTGTCCCAGTTATGACATCATTAAGATATCTGCAGGTGGGACATTCTAACACGCAGATGACATCCGTAGGACATTTAGCGGTAAATATAGGACTTCCTCTGGAAGTCACAGAATCCTAAAGATGACAACTTTAGGATGTCATAACGAAGTCAATGTGCTGTATGGGATAGCATATTCTTCTTCGTTATAGAATAATAGTCTCATACAACAACGCCCCCTATAGATCGTTGCGATCGCGAATGGTGTCTTTAAAGACTTTCTAAAACTATTATTAAAATGTAATCTCATAATAAATTTTGAGTCAAATAAATTTTCTTTTTCTTAAAAAAAAAAAGAAGGATTAATGAGTTTTGATATTAAACGCCTGCAAACGTGCGTTTTATCGTTAGGAATTGACACCATTATATATTTAAGAATGTTGTTGTTAATTTACGTCGCACTAGAGCTGCACAATGGGCTATTGGCGACGGTCTGGGAAACATCCCGGAGGATGATCCGAAGACATGCCATCACAATTTTGATCCTCTGCGGAGGGGGTTTAAGAATGAGGAATTGGAACCAGTTACTTTGGCTGGTCGACATTTTAATAAATGAACTCACCTGATTGGTTCATGTTATTATCGTTTTAATTTTGATCGTTTTTTAGGGGTACTAGATTGTCATTTATAGCATTCGCTTGTTGCATTTTTCAAATGCGCATGCTTGGATAATTTACATGTACCAATCGTAGTACGTTGTAGATTAAGTTTATTGACTGCTTTAAGTCAATGGGATTCTGATGTCGTTTCGGAAAAAAAAATGGCATAATAGACATTTTCTTCAATTTCTTAAAATATTGATGGTCTATTTTCAAGTAAAACATAGTTTTAAAAAACAATTAATCAAGTTTCAGATAAAGTGTGATATTCTTTATACGAAAAAAATTGATGAAAATCATACCATATTAATAAACAAGCAAAAGATATTAAAGTACATTCAAATATAAAAGATAGAAGAGCAAACTATACATGCAAAATAATTTTTTTCAGTAGTGAGATAGCTGCAATATATGGCTATCAAGTAAAAGTGTCCACGCCAAGAGACATTTTATATTAATTCAGCAATAAGTAGTGCAATACTAATTTCTAGTATCTATAAATCTCTTTGCATGAAAAAGAATATTGTAGATAATCTAGTAAATTTCCTTTTAAAAAAATATGTATTTCCTAGTGTAATCGTAACAACACCCCAGCTCAAACGTTTTCACCATTTTCCCTCACGCTCCAAAATCGGGCATCCAAGCTCTTGGTAATTGAATTTGTTTAGCAATCACCCATTTCAGCTGATAATCATAGCTTAGGGTTATTGGCGATCGCAACACTCGAATACGCCATCTGGGGAGAGACCGGTTTCATGCCTTTAGCCCTTCTCCCTTCCCTCTCCTCCTTTTTTAAGTTGTATGGATGGTGTTTTCAATAGAAATGTAAACAATAACAATCTCGAGCTCGGCAAAAGTTTGCAGCTGCTTACTACATGTTAAAGAATCTCAAAACACAGTGATGCCAAATAGCTTTAAAATACAACTGAAACAGTAACCCGGAAATTTAGGCAGTCCCGAGCTTGCAGCGTTCCCTAGTGTAGAAAACACTATCCATAGGAATGTACTACGATATTTTCCCTTTTCTTAATATTTTTCCTTTTTATTTAATAAAAATATTTTTTAAAATTTCCGTGATACCTTTCTTTAGAACTATATTTAACGTAATTTTCAGTTCCATATAGTTTTCCAACTTAAAAGATTTTAATCTATAAGAAAATCAAGAGAGAAACTAACGTACTTCTTTCCTCTATGACTTTCCACACGCTAATGGGGAAAGCATGTGAGGTGTTGCCATAGGAAGAGAGTTCTGTTCTACGCCACCTGCAGCCCATTTCGATCGCCAATGGAGAAGGCTGGCATTCAAGACAGTGCGTAAAGAAAAGAAAAATTTGGTTAGAAGAAAATGGCAATATAAATTGGGGCATGGTAGTGTTTATTTTGGTTTTTTGCCGACTGTTCTTGGATGTCATAAATGTCATTTTGACAACTATTATCAGTTTAAGACTGTGAAAAAATTAAAATAAAGAAAATTAGCAATAAGTAGAGTAAAGTTATTGCTACATAGACTGTTTTTTAAGTATTTCTGTTTAATTCCTATCTGATACTTATGCCTGAACATTTTTTCATTGAAGTCATAATTAATTCTTGCAATAATATTTTTTACTACATTTAGCTTGTAAAAATTGATATTGTATTTTATAAAATCGAAATTAATTATAGACCTCCAAGCTTAAGTATTGATTAGAATGTTTCATACTCTTAAATTTTAACTAACATTAGTCAATGTGACATTTAGTTCACCTTCGTAATTATATTGGAGGAAATTTGCGAACTTATTTCATTATCTCATACTGTTTTAGGTAAATTTTCTGCATTTCCTAAAATATAAAATTCCATACTGTATTTTATTGTCGAAATTTTATTTATTTTAATTATCAATTAATAAATTAAAAGAATTATAAAGAGTAATTTATATTTTTGAAACCGCTGAAAGAGTTTAATACAAATATGTTGTATAATTGAAAAAAAGAAAAAAAAACCTATTGTACGAATTATTTTTACTATTTATATACTCTTCCAATAAGTGAAAGAGGAAAATAAAAACCTGTGTAACTTGGCTAAAACTGGAATTGATATAGGAATAACTTTTATGTGTGAGTGTACATGGATTTAAAATTTTAATTAATTATACTTCCTACTCTAAGAATCAACGAGGAATAATAGATAATGTATTGTAATCTACTGTAATGATAGAGCCACTGGAAAAACATGGAAAGTTTAGTCATGCTCTTATTATGTTATAATTATTTTAACAATATTAATGAAAAACTTTTGAGCACATGTAAAAAGATAAGTAGGAAAATTTTTCTTTTAACATTTTATAATTTTCCTTGAAGATAGATGCAATCAATCATAATCACCTGAAGTAATTAGGACTTGACCTACTTCATATAATTTAAATCTTTTGGTTATAATCATCGTTTTAATACTCTACTTTCACAACTAATTTCTAAAGATTAAGACTATTTTTGAAATTAATATTTCTATTTAAAATTAGCTTCATTATGATCATTTATTAAAGGCCCACGCTTGCAAAAGTAGATAAAGTGGCAGAAATTTCAATTATTAGATACCTTCATCCAAACTAGAATTGAGAATAACTAATCAACTAGCAATGTTATTTTCTTTCTTTAGTTCATCAAAAATGGTCAGTTCTGTGCAAATCAGATAGTATTCAAAGAGTTTTTCTGACTAAGAAAATTGTATATAGAGATTGAGGGGTCAAAATTCCACCTTCTGCACCTTTATTCCTTAAATCAATAATGTTACTGGTTTCTGTCTTTTATTTACATAATCATCAGAGTTTCAATGCGCTAGGACTGATATTAGAAAGTAACACATCTGCCTTTTGCTTAATATGAAACTACATAATCAAATTTATTATTTTTAATTTTGTACTATCTAATCATAATTAATGTGGTCAAAAGTATTTCCTTTTCTAATTTGCTTTCCCATTGTTTCTAATTTGAATGGACCAGAAAAACTGATAAAAGTTTTTGATTAGGAATTGACTGTTATTTGGAAAATACATTTATATTTCTATTCTAGCTTCATTGTTGAGCCGTGCCATGTGATCATTTCATGATTGCTGGTGATATAAAGGCTATATAATACAATTATCCCCAAAATACTGCTACAGTACAGAACCCGTTATCCGGAAATCAGAAAACCGGAAAACCAAAAAACCGGAAAGAAATTCGATGAATTTTTCCGCCATTTTAAAAATAAATTTTTTTTTCCTCATAAGATTTTAGGATTTTTCTTTCTATTTTGAAAGATCTTTACCTTACCATCATTTTGGAAATAATCTTTAGTGTATTACTTCATCGTTTTTTCTTCTTTTTAAGATTATTTCCAATATTTTTTTTTAGTTAGGTTTAACAATAAAAAAAACGGCTTTTTGTAGCAATTCAGAAAACTGGAAAAATCAGTTATCCAGAATAGCGATGGTCCCGATCGTTCCGGATAATAGCTTCCCTACTGTATATATAGCTATAATATGTAGTTTAGTCATACAACTGTTTTAAAACTCTTTTTTATTTGAAGTGAAATTAAATTTATTTTATTTCCTGACAATTTTTTCTAATGTATAATTTTTTTTAACATTTTGGATACTCTATACTACTAATTTGTTTATAATGATAAACAGAAGTACAATCTAAATCATATCGATGAAAATAATATGTAGCATATATTTTTGATTTGTATCATAAAAAAGGTACCATGTCTATCCTAATCAGGTATCTTAAAGACAATCATAATTTTTTTAAACAAAATTATACTAATTTTTCTATAGGAAAGCCATATTTTTTCCGTGATGACAGGATATATGCCTTTTTCCTTTCCCATTCTTGTGATTGTATTAATGTTTATTAGAGTATTTAAAGTTTGAAAAACAGATAATTTTTAAGAGTAAACTAAAGGAATAAATTAAATTTTAGGAAATGGATAACGAAGAAAAACCAGACTTTGAAAATCAAAGTTTCAGCTCAACTGCTAACCATGTTGATATAAATTTTGCAACTACATTGCCTGATCAAGTTTTAGAATATAATACTCTACCCTGCAAGAGGTTAAAAGTAGATAATGATTCATCATCACTAGTACAACTTTCAGACCATATTCCTTCATCAAGTAGTGAAGTTAAACCGGTTAACCAAGAAAATAGAAAAAGTGACCATAATGATATTAGGTAATTTGTTTTTCCTTATAATTTTATTCTGTGTTTAAATAATATATTTTTGTTTCAAAGTTATAATAATTATAATTTAAAATTTATGTTAGTTTTTAATGTATCAATTTGACAGATTAAAGAAATTTTTTAAAAGAATAAATTGCAATTTTTAAGTAAGCATCTTCCCACAAAATCATTGAGGGGGCAACTAGCCATCTTTCATTTTATGGCGTAACAAAGTTAACTTGCAGACAAAACATTATTTACTGTAACTTGGGACGAAATCTAAACAAATACTGGTTTTAAAGCATGTTTGTTCTTCTCCATGTTATGTAACAAAACCGGCCGAAAATCTTTCCTGTCTTCAAATAACATTTAAAGTTCAGGCAAATATTTCCAAATTTCCAAAAAAAAAAAAAAAAAACACTTAAGAGATTCCTCCAATCAGTAATTGTCTATTTTTCAATGTAGATGTGCCAGGAAATAAATTCTGTTACAGCAATTTTAGGTTTGGTAAAATTCAGGAATTATTCTAACTTTAAAAAATGTATTTATTGCAATGTTTGATTAATTATATTTAAATCTTTATTACTTTAATAAAGATTTTGATTTATTTTTTTAAATAAAGGTAACAGTTTTTTATTTCAAGATTTTTCAGTGTTTGATAATAAAAAGTTTTTATCAAAGTTTTTTTTATTAAAATTTTTTGTTTAAAATTCTGTAACATTTTCAGAATTATTTAAACTTAAGAGTTTGAATTATGGATGTTTTAATATGTGGTAATATCATAGCACTATATAATGACACAAGATAGTATTTAGGAATGGTAGTCTTTAGGAATTGATAATGATTATTATTAATTTTAAAATATTGTGTTTTTACAGTTTTATTGATGTTTTTTGTTTGTTCATATGTGTATTTTCAAGTTTTTTAACTGATGTATTATGTTACTGCATACAATAAGTTTTAAAATTATTCTAGCTAATAGGGGAATTATTTTTCAGAAAATAGACTTGAACACTGCTTTAATTAGTGCTCTATGTTTCAATTATTAATTACTGTTTATGACATATATAAAAAAACATGATTAACTCTGATAAAATGTCTCAATGTTTTGCCCAGTGCCTCTAAAACCCTAAGCAAGCTTCTGGCATTTCAGACCAAACTATTGAGACCATATTTTCCAGATTGCGGCTACTCCCTATATTTACAGGTTTAAAAATCCAAATCTGTCAGGGAAAAAAGGGTACTACTACACTAATTTATCATTTTAAAAAAATTATGTTTTTTTGAATAAGGGGTGTTATGTTTTAACATTCTCAGTAAACAAGGATGTTAAAAAGCTTTAACCCAACTTGCTCTGTGATTTCATTGATATTTAACCACTAGACAAACTTTACCAATTTTGAAATGCATAGGATCCCTTAACATTAAGTCTAAATTTATAAATTTGAACATACAAAAATATGAAAAAAATCATCAAACATTAAAAAAAAATTTTTTTTTTAATTTTTATTTATCTATTTATTTTTTATTGTAAAGTGACATTGTTTCAAATATTGAAGCTATAAATATACTGACTGATGCAATGTTTCTTATGAAATTTTTTGTTAGTTGATTTTGATAGTTTAATTATACACTGTGGATGTCCAGATATTTCTAATTTTTTTCAACTGTTAACTCTAACTCGTTCTTCACGCAGATAATTAATTTCTCACCGACTTCTCCCAATTATCAACCAATAATATTTAGGTTTTTATTTTTATGTTATGCAAAATATCTCTGATAATAAAATATAAATATTTAAAGTATTTTGGATGATATGAATATAAGTTTTTTTTCGGCTTATGTTTTGAACTTTTTTATTTGGTTTTGTCACATCTGAATAACAAAACACCTTTTCTTTTTACTTTTACATTTTGTTTCATGATAATATTTATTAATTGTAAAGATATATATTATGTAGTAGTAATTCTATTTTCATAATTGTAGATTAGAATACAGCTGTTCAGAAGAGGAATTGAAAGATAATGACACTAATTATTTCAGGTAAATAATTTTTCAAATTTCTCTTATTTGCTAAATCAAGTTAATTGAATATTTGAAAGTGCAGGGTGATTCATAACTATTAATCAATAATCTGCATGTAAAGCGCACAAAAAAAGGACCATCCTGAATAACTTTTGATCTAATGATCCGATCTTTGTGATCTAGGACTCAATCTTAATGGTTACAAAGAGTGACCTAAAATATTCTAATTAATTGGTGCTGATGATATTTTAAGTTACAAAATCAGACACAAAAATTAACTTTCTCTGAATGAATAACCTTTTTTTACTACGGTTTCGGATTTCTGACCTTCAAAATATGAAGAGTGGCCACAAATCTGAAAAATATTGTCCCCATAGTTTGGTGAGGTGAGTGATCCAAAGCTTGGACAGTGATCCAATGCTTGGAAAGTGATCCAAAGCTTGGAAAGTGATCCAAAGCTTTTTGTATATTTTCCCATATCTCGAGAATTGAAAAATTTTTGCACACAACTATAAAATTCGTTTATCCAAAGATAATTCCATGCAAAACATTCATTTTAATAAATTTTTATTTTTTATTTTATTTCATAATAGTCAAAAAATTTTAAATTGTTAGTTATTTCATTTTTTACATCATTTTAAAGAATGTAATTTGAATAGTTCTTGGCAAAATACGAAATTTGAGCAAAATCGGTTGAATAGTCCTTGAGAAATCAAATTTTAAAAAAGTTACATATTTTAAATTCGATTTCTCAGAAACTATTCAACCAATTTCACACAAATTTTGTATTTTGCCATGCAAAATTACATACTTTAGAATGATGTAAAAAATTTTGTACCTTACAATTCAAATTTTTTTTACTATTGAATAAAGCAATAAAAAATTATAAATACTAACTAAAATTTATTTTTTGCATGGCATTATCCTGGATAAATGAATTTTTTAATTATATGCAAAAGTTTTTCAATTCACTAAAAAAGTTTTCAAGATATGGGGAAATATGCAAAAAAAAATAATAAATAAATAAATAAAATTGACATTTTGAAGTCCAAACTTTGAATTGCTGTCCTAACCAAACTATGAAGACTGTATTTTTCCAGATTGTGGCTACCCCTTATATTTGGGGTTCCAAAATCCGAAACCGCCAAAAGAAAGGTAGGTTCATTCAGTGAAAGCACTCTTTTGTGTCTGGTTTTGTAACTTAATATATTGTCTGCACTAATTAATTAACATATTTGAGGTCATCCCCTTGAACCATTAAGATTGAGTTCTAGAATATGAAAAACCGATCATTAGATCAAAAATTATTCCAGTTGGTCATTTTTTTGGCACACTGTTTGTCTGGAATAATGTTGCATAAAAAGAATGGAATTAAATCTGGCAAGCAAGTTGAGCAGATTTATTAAAACTAAACACATTTCTAGTATACAAGAAACAAGATTACTGCTTTTTTTTGAATGAAATGCATTAACTTGTATGCACAATGCTAGAGAAATGATAGAATAATATACCAGAAACTACTAAAACATTCCATTAGAATAATATTCCAGAAACTACTAAAACATTCCATTAGAATAATATTTCAGAAACTACTAAAACATTCCATTATAAACCATGTTATATTTCATAAATAAAACCTTAAATTTTATATTATTATTACATGGCTCTGTTTACTTAATAGAAATCAGGATCTCCAACTTCCACGCTTCATGTGAATATGATAACAAGCAAGAACAGTCTGAAAATATATTATTTGCATGCCTCTGACCACTTGATAGAAATCAGGATATCTTTGACTTGCTGCACTTTTTGTAAATATGATAGCAAGCAAGAACAGTATAAGAATATATTATTATTTACATGTCTGTGACCACTTGATAAATATTGGAGTATTTCCCACTTGCTGCACTTCATGTGAATATGATAAAAAGCAAGAACAGTATATGAATATTTAAAAGTTTGTAAAGCACTTGATAAAAATTAGGGCAACTCCAACTTGCCACACTTTACATGCTAAATGCTCACCTACTTAGAGGCTGAGAGTTGGGAGATGGGTCATTAATAATGATACTTTATTTTATAATGAGGAGTTTGCCAAGTTTTTCTTTGGAGAAAAAGTTTCTAAGCAGGCTTTATTGTATAAGTTATGAAAAAAAAAGTTTATATTATCATCCGAATGCTTGATATCTACTGAAATTCATAAATTTTCAAAGATGTAAATAAAATTATTTATATCGCAGAAATAATTCTTGTGAAAATATAATGCTCTTTTAGAACTGACCCTAAAGAGAGACTCTTGGCATCCTTTTATTGAAACAAACTAATAAGTCTTTTGTTTAATATTTGTTAAGAGTATTAGTATTTAACCTATTCAATCTTGTAAAATTTTGGCATTTCTTATGATTGTACTTGCTTTTATGAACCAGGTGTTATGCTGACCTATCAATTCATAGAGTAATGATTGGAGATTATTCCAGAACTCAGGCTTATCGAAGAGCAATTCTAACCAATTACAAAATGTTTCATCAGAAAGTAGTCTTAGATGTTGGTGCTGGTACAGGTAGTTATATAATTTGTCTTTCATTCATGTAATTATCTTGCTGGCAATTTTTTTTCTTAGTATCATTATATTTTTAGTGATCTGATCTTTTAAATACGGAAATTTAAGTACATTATTTCTGAATTAGGATTCTTATTGTCTTATGTCATGTTTTCTCTTTTGTCACAAAATCGTGTTATTCTATGTATAAATTCACCTTTTAACACACATTCCTATTGCTTATTTTAGTTGGAAAAAAAAATTCTTTAATTTAATTTAATTTTATTTTAATTATAATCTATATGCACCAAATTGTGCTCTATGCCATAGGTATTTTAATCATTTTCTCTAATGAAGTTTATTTTTAATATTTTCTAAGCTATTATATAATTACATTTTAAATTTCCTACTTAAGCTCTTAGACTAGTAATTATGAATAGCATCCCCTTTCTACCAAAGTCAAAGTACATTCTTTTGGAAAAATATTAATTTGATTTCAAGTTAGTTTTTATTTAAATCATCATTTTTCATTATAATTTTTCTTTAAATGTTCATGTTTTGCAATATACTGGTAACTAATTTATATTTCCTTAAAAAGTACATAAAGAATATATATATGATACAAATAGCAATAAATTAAAAATATTTACAAACTAAGACAATAGAATCATTTATTTTACACCTGTGAAATATATTAGAAATTTTATTAATGGCGGAAGAGAAAACTAACAATTTTCTCTAATATAACTTGGTCCAAAAAACTGGTTAAAAAAAGAAAATGATATAATGAAGATTTATGGTGATTACTTAAAAATCATTAGCTTTTCTTCATAAGACAGTAAAGATTAGCTTACTCTATAATAAAAATTATGCTAAGCAAAATAAGCTGGAAAAAAAAACTTAGTTAGTTTTCCCCAATTCAGAAGTTTCTCAAAAATTTGCAATTAGTAACATCATATTGCTAAATAAAAAGAAGCAAAAATTAAAAATTATGCAGAAACCCATAGTAAAAATTGCTAAAAAATCAACAATAATCATCAATGATTATCAATCATCAATGATTATCAATCATCAATCAAATCAATAATAATCATAATCATCAATGATTATCAATCATCAATTAAATCAATAATAATCATAATCATCAATGATTATCAATCATCAATCAAATCAATAATAATCATAATCATCAATCAAAATCAATAATAATTAACAAAAAAAATAATCATCTATAAAATAATGTTGATTTATGAATGATAAATAAAACTATGCTGACAGTTCTATGGGCATTCAAGCAATTCAAATTCTGTAGAGCAATTTAAAAAGCACTAAAATACAAAGAACAAAATAGTTTGATCTGCTAAATTGCTCGACTAATTAATAAAAGGTAGATGGTGTGGGTTGAGGACTTTTTTTCATACAGTACAGTGTTGAACTTCTAAAATTTCTTCTTTAATATGCTTATTGTTTTGCATTTTTTCCATTGCTTTATCAACAATCTAAACCATTTCTTATAATTTTTATAGGTATCCTTAGTGTATTTTGTGCTCAAGCTGGTGCAAAGAAAGGTAAAATATCTAATTACTCATTAAAGTAATTTTGTTTTGCTTTTATCTCACTCAGTTATCATTATTACTAAATTAACATTGAGTGATAATTTTAATATTAATATGACTGATTAATTTTGTCATTTGTTTTAGTTTATGCTGTTGAAGCAAGTTCCATAGCAGAAGCAGCTAGAAAAGTTGTAGCAACTAATGGTTACTCTCATGTAATTACTGTAATTGAAGGGAAAATGGAGGTAAATTGCCATTTTGAATTTTCAGGAAATTCAGTATTCAAAACACTTCCGTAACTTAGTTAAACATCCAAAGTTGATACTTTAATGTTTAGTTAACATTTTAAGTTATCAGAAATGAAATCAATTTTTTTGTTTTGTACTTTTTGCACAAGTAAAAGAGCATTCTTACTAACACAGAATGACAGTAAAAATACAGCACAGTAGAAATTTTTTTTATCTTTTTCAGAATACAAATTTCATTAATGTTTAAAAAGTAAATACTTTCAACGCATTTTTCATTTCATTTATTATTTCTCACTAAAAAAAGATTAAATGTTGAAACTCTCAGCCCTGAAATTTAAAATATCTGAAGTATTCAAAATACCAAGTTTGAGCTATAGAAGTTTGACTATACCCAACACTCTTAATGTTTTAATTTAGACATTTTGGTGCACATTTTGACATTTAAACTTCAATAAGATCTTTTTTACTAATTTATCAGAAATTTGATTGTAATATTCTGCAGTATCAAAATAAAATATTGTTATAAAATAACTATATTATTTTAATAGTTGAATGATTTATAAATTCAAAAAATATCTTTTAAACTCTTTTATCAGTGTATGCTTTTAATTTGTTTTTTTCCCCTATTTGTTTATTATTTTACTCATATGTTTATTTTTATATTTGACCTTATTTATGGATTTCATTTTAGGATGCTGTTTTACCAGAAAAAGTAGATATCATTGTTAGTGAATGGATGGTATGTATCACTAATTACATTTCTTGTAACTTGTTTAATAGTGACAATGCTTTTAAAAAAAAAGTCTTTTGATGTTAAAAATTGTATTACTTTACAAGCCAGTTGCTCAATTATTCTATAAGTATAACCTATCAATCATAAGATTTGTGCATCAGTATTTTGTTAAAGAGAAAGAATAATTATGCTTCATAATTATTTTTTAAGGACTTAAAAAATATTTTTTTATAATTTTTGTTTATTCATGAAAATAATTTTTGAAAAAATAAAGATTTAAATCAAGTTAATTTAAATAAAGTACATGATGTTATTCTTTTCTGCCACCAACTTTTTATTGAATTTTTTTTTCTAATTTTACTATATATATATATATATATCATAATTTCCTGCAGCTATCATTTGGCCTTACGTGAACTCAGTGTATCGCAATTCCACATTGATCTCCACACTCTTACAACTTCACCACTTAGTGGTTCTTAACTGCCTTTGCACCATTGTTCTAAATCCAAGGCGTTAATGATTCAAATGTAATTGGGATGGGTAGAAATCATTTATAGACTGATTGTTTGACGACTTTCTTGAATGATATCTGGATAAAAGGAAGAACTGGAGGTTTAAAAATTATACATTAATTGCTCATTTTGCAGTTTTTTGACTAATTTTCAGGCAATCGGTCTCCTACACATACTAACTTGTAATGCTATAATGCTTCCTTCAGAGATTCTCCACTTGACTACTATTAGTTCACCATTTTTGCTCCCATGCTCTTAATATTATAAGTGCAAATCAGAGAAGTAGAAATTATTCAGAAAGTTAAAGTCTAGGTCGTTAATTTCTTTTCTGCAAAAATCAAAATAATCATCCTAAGAAAACATAAGAGGTCTTGTATTGAAGAAAAAAATGTGAATTTTACATGGAAGGAAAAAATAAAAGTTCTAGGACTTTTAATTTGAATACAGTGGACTTAACTGTGCAAAAATAATCAAAAAAGTCATGCAAATTTTATAATTGAAAAACTATTTAATAATTCAAAAATAGGGTTATTCATTTATTAGGTTTTTTTATATGTTTATAAAATATTGCTGTAAATGTTTTTTTTTTCTTTTCAGGGTTATATGCTTATGTATGAATCAATGCTTCCTTCACTACTTCAAGCTCGTGATAGATATCTAAAGGAAGTAGGTTATGTAATATTTAAAACAAAATGTCCAACTTTTGAGCATGATCAATTTAGAAGTTATTTAATTATATTTCCATTAATAATGTTGTAAGAGATGTGCATCTATCTCTTAAAGTGTAAAATCTATAGTTTAAATGTGATTTTTTGTAACATAACGATAACAAATTTTAGAATGGTCGCCTTTTTCCGGAAGAAGTTAGGATATACATTGCTCCAATCACAGATCATCAGCAGTATGAATATAGGTGAATATGCCATTGAATGAAAATAAATCTCTTGTTTTATTTTCTGAGTGAAATTACCATTGTTTAAAAATATTTGCAATATTTCAAATGATAGCATTTCAGCAGAAATTGCAGTTAGAGAAAAAGGTAATTTTAAATCAAAATATAGATAAATTGCAGTTGCTAATAGTATCTTTCATTACTAAAGCCTATACTCAGAAGGTGTGACAGCCCATAAAGATTTGAGGCCTATTGTGCCCAACTTAGTTTTCTTGAACTTAGGCTCTGAGGTGCAAGAGGGCGATGTTCTGGTTGGGTGGTCAATCAAATGTGACCCCCACCGCCCGTGTTTAGTTCCCAAGCATGCCTAGTACCAATTTTATCGATCCACTTAAGGGATGAAAGTCTGAATCAACCTTGCCCAATCCAAGAGTAGAACCACGGTCCTGTGGCACGGAAGCATCTACCAATCAATTACCAAGCCTTATTTTTATCTACTATTTAGTCTATTACCCTTGTGTAATTAAAAATAAATTAATTGAATATTAATTTTGAATTTTTTTTATAGAAGTAGCAGATCATTTATTTCCTTGATTTGTCCCAAAAAAGTTAATCTTTTTTTCTTATTGGAATTACTTGGTTTTAGGAAAAATATAGTTTTTACCATTCATAGTAGTTTAGGAGCTATATGCTTTATTTTTATTGTGTTTAAATGAATATAAGAGAGTAGTTGTGATTAAAATGACAATTTTTGAAACTATTCAATAAATTTAGTAGTTATATATAAACAGATGATTTACCAACCAAGTGTTTTGCATTTTAGTAAGTTTGCGTTCAAAGAAATTTCTCCTCAACATCCAACTTTCTCATGAAATAACACAGGAAAATAAAAAGTTTTTTTCAAAAAAGAAAAACAGGTGATAGGACATTTTTAAGTGTCGCATAAGCCCATTTAATTAAAATATGGCTTAACTAAGAGACATTATAGTAGTATAGAAAATGAAGTTTTTTAGAGAGGTTTAAACAAAACTTTTTTACAGCAAAATTGAACTGTAAAGTAATTAAATTTAATAATAATATTATAGTTTAAGGTTAAACTGGGTGTTTAGCATTTTTAAAAAGTGCTTAAAGATGCTTATTTTTGATTTACTTTTTTTAAAAGCCCTTAAAGGTGTTTTTTTTATTCAGGGTTTGTAAAAAGTGCTTAATTTTCTATGTTTTAAAAAGAGATTTTTCTTTGCCGTATAAATTGTAGTTATCCAGTGTAGTTCTAAATTACAAAAAATGCATGATTTTTGCAATGTTCTCTGCAATATAAATCAAAAACTAGTTATTTTATCATGATTATGTAAAGTTTATGAAAATGTTTTTGAATTTTATTGATATTATGTTTAAAAAATTAAGAACTTAAAACAAAAGAAAACAATTTTTTATTACTGCACAGATCCTAATTATGACTTTTTTTTTTGAAAGTGATTAAAAATATTTTTTTAGTGCTTAAAAAGTACTTGTAAGGTACTTATTTTTTGTTGAAAATTCTGGCTACACACTCTGTTAAACAGGAATGGAATTTATTTATTCCCTTTATCATTATGATTTACTTCTCTATAAATATATATATATTTTGCTAATTACTATGTTTATTATGTTTTGCTTTATTTTTATTAAATAAAATTAAAATTATTAAATTAAATTTCTGAATTTATTTTCTAAAACCTCGACGAATACCCCATAATTAAAGTACAATTGTGAAATTTTTTAAATTTGCATTTTAAGCTGCAATAACATTTTTACATTTTCTCTTGTATTTTCTTTAGCATGGCAGAAATGTTTTCTTTAACAAATATAAGTAACATTCTTCAAATATAAATAATTTTGATTAACTATTTTTAATAAATAATGTTTTTTTGAAAATTGAATTGTTCTTTGATTTTTTATGAATAATATCTGCCGTTTTACTTTATTTTTCATTGTGTACTTTTTTTTATTACCTGTCATTTTAGTGTAGATTATTGGCATAAAACTAAAGATGACTATAAAGTTGATATGAGTATTCTAGCTAATCTTGCTGCTGAACAATTGAGGTGTAAGTATTTTCAATTTCTCATACTAATTTTTCTTTTAAAAAATTAGTTTTTATTATTTTATTTGATTTTTTCTAATTTTGTGGCATTTATTCAAAATTAGTCTGTTGCTGTTCTTACATGGTTAAAAATGAGGATGAACAATTAAAGTTGATTAATTTCTATGAAAGAAATCTTAGGGTACATGGATAACTGCCAGCACTCCTGGGTTTTTCAGTCGACTTCCGGATTTTGCCAGTTTCTCCTAATTTTTGTATATTTATAAAATTCCTTAAAATTGGAAAAGTTTCTATAAGATCTTTTGAATAATTAAAGCTGTTAAGTAAAGAAGTGAGCATCATTTACACCAGTACTTAAAAAACTTTTTTAAAGTTCATAATTTTTGAAAAGTCTTTTTTTATCATAATTAAATTTCAACCTACTATATGTTTTTCTAGAATAATTAAAAGGTATGCTCGCAAATTTTTTGTTTTAGAATTTATGACAATTACTGCCACCAACTTCAAGTTTGTCTGTCACAAACATTCTACTTTCAGTAAGAAAACTATCATAGGTAGACATGAATATTTAGAATTATGTGAAAGAGTAATAAAATTTTCAGAAGAATATCTATCCTCCTATCAATTTTTGTCCTTTTAATCATGCAAGCCTAAAAACGGTAGATCATGAAAAGAACAGAAAGAGAGAAATGTTTTGTAAAACAAAAGTTAATATAACACGTCAAGAAAAATTCTGCTAATATTGCATAGTAGTTACCTGCTGTGCAATTTGAGCAGTTTTGGATTGTTTTGGCTGAAGAACTGGAGACATTATTGCCGGACTACAAGTTTGAAGAAATGGCATTCGAGTAAGAGCAGAGAGTCAGAAATCATGAGTTTGAAAAACTACCAGAATAGGGAGAAAGGCGAAAGTGATTCAGAAGAGAAAATTTATATTTTGAAAAAGTTAGGTGTTTTTTCTTTTTCCTTCCTTTTCTAGCCTGATTATTTCTTTAATTTAAAGTTCATTTCAGACGATTAAAAATAAATTACATAAAAATTGTAAGTATAGTTTTTACAATTTTTCTTACCTTCATTATTTAAGTGTTTCTGATTGTTTATCTGACGTATGCTTGAATATATAAGACAGACCAAGGTTACTTTTCTATGAGAGTATAACTGAGTTATGAAGAGAGTTGAATATTTTTGTTGATTATGTTTTACGGAAGTTCTGTGCTGTTTTAGTATTTTATTTATTATGTTTATGTTTTATTTATTATCTTGCTTGATAAACATTATTTGTAAGCTCAAAGATAAGTCCTCAATTAAGCTTGCTTGGCTTTTATCACTACACCAAAAACTATTACTGTAATTATTGCTAACACATTGTGGATTCCTTCTTGTATTAGGATATTTTTACAAAACAATCTTTTGTGTACAGACTAAATGATGCCACAAAATTGGACATTTCTACAAAGAAACAATCTAAAACACACCTCAAAGCTTGTAAAGTTATGGTTTATGCATATAAAGTATTGATGTTTTTTAGTGGCCAAGTTTATATTCCAAGTTCCTTAATTCCACAGAAAACCTATGGGAGGAGGTAAAATCCTTCATAAGAATACGTCTGTATTCAAATAAAAGCCTGTTATCCCTACAAGAATGTGATGAAATTCTAGTTCTGTGCATAAATACCTTATTGATTCTATACCTCATTATTATTGTGCTACTGTGTTTGCTGCTTGATTTTGTTATATTTAGTTTTTAACTCAGAATCTGAAGAAAAGAAGAAAAAAATTAAAATTGAAATTTGACTGGGTATTTTCTCCAGAATCACTTGAAAGTGACACGTTCATAGGATAATTATGTATACTTTTAAGTGTAACCTAACAGTGAAGACATGAGATAAATTCTGGGTTAATATCCAAGACAATTGGAACAAACCCTGTCAGGAGGTTGAGGAAAATTTTGAAATAGCCACGACCACCTGACAGAACATCTGACTCAGATATCCTTCCGTCAAGTGTATGCCAGATCTGTAATGTTTGGTAGGCATCATTCATGCTGAGCATCTTACATGCCCAGATTTAAATCAGGAGTGTAAGAAACTATTTGAAATTATCGAAGTAAACTTCTATGTTCAAACTCTACTCTTTCTATCTTGCTTGTTTATCTATTTTTTATTATTATACACTTTTGTCTTTGTGATGAAGTGAGCTGTCTGGTCTATGTAGATTTATATTCTAAAATAAAGCCATTAATAACACTTTTGAGCTGGGAAATATTGTAGTTTACTTCAGTTTTTATGTTTATACATATAATTGAGAAATAATCAAGGTGATGTTATTTTAATCTGATTACAATTATAAATAAAAATGAAATTTTTCCTTATTTAAACTACCAAAAGCTGGAAGAAGTTATAAAAATATACTGGTTGCAGACTTTCGCATGTTGATGGATATTATTAAGTAATCTGCTTAAAATTTCGATTACAATTATAAATAAAAATGAAATTTTTCCTTATTTAAACTACCAAAAGCTGGATGAAGTTATAAAAATATACTGGTTGCAGACTTTCGCATGCTGATGGATATTATTAAGTAATCTGCTTAAAATTTCGATTATTTTGTAAAACATGTTAAGTTTTTTTTTCTGATCATGTTAATTGTGGTAAATTAGATTCAAGCTTAGAAAATATGTAGTATTCATTATTGAAAAACGTTAATCGAATGTTTTCTTAAGACAAGCATACTGGCAAATAGTATCTTTAGTCAAAAAGTTGAATTTTAGAGTTTTACACCTATAAGAACTTTTTTTTTATTCTATTCAAATTTTTGTCATTGACAATAAAAATTTTTCAATTATTAATATGGGATAAATATATAATGATAAATATATGTAAATTTGCATGGAAACAATTTGTATTAACAAATTTTATCCAAAGATAAAACTGATAGAAGGAAGATAAAACTACAAAGGTTATTTCACTTGATAGACTTGATTAATGGACCGAAGATAAAACTAAAGGTACTGTTATTTTCAGAAATATAATAGTAAAAGCAAAACGTAATAACTTTTCCCAGAACATCTATCTATTTGCCTTATTAAAATTTCTTATTTCCTTAGAAATATTTTTATTTTAACTATTTTCCGCTGCTTAAAACCTCATTGGTTGACAGTTGACTCAGAGCTCAATTACATTAATGGACTTTTCTTGAGTGCAAATACTGAAATCAGTTCTCCATATATTTTCATGTTTTAAAAAAATACATTTTGTACTTTTTTAAGTAGATGATAATTTTTTTAAGAGGTCTCTTTCAAATCTTTAAAAATACATAATCTAATTTATAATCAATATGATGTATATATTTTTAATACTAGGTTATTATTTTGAAATTATAGTTATTTTAATGATCATGTTAGAAGATAACTATGTTTTGTTCTCAACCAATACACGGGGCTTCTATCTTTTAAACCTTTTATTTTATACACTTCTTTCTTTTAAAAATATATTCTATAAAAAAATAGCATATGTATTTTTAATAAATTCTGTTTTTCTAAGCATTTTTTGATTTATTTGCAAATTTAGCTTCAGTACATGTGATGTCAGTTGATCCAGCTTCAATATTATCTCATGCCAGTTGTGTTACAGTTCTAGAGCTTTCTACTGTTCCCCAGTCTCTTTCAGATTCTACCCAGGTAATACAACCTTTCCCTTTTATTCATTGATTTGTTTTCATACATTATGTATAGAAGAAATTAATGTTGGAATGGAATATTGATATACAGATTGTACGTAATTTGATACTATGTAAGTATACCGACATATATTTGTATATATGTTACTGGCAAAGTATGAAACGCAGGCATTCTATAAAATGCCTAGGCATTGTATATAATGCCGGATGATTTTAGGCAAGCTATGATTTATGAGAAGTATTACATCCTTCCCCTAGGTATTGTATATAATACCTAGGCATTCTATAGAATAACAAATGCTATTAAGGCAAAGCATGAAAAAAACGTCCCGATGAAGTTAATATGTAAATTATGTGCATTTCTCAAAAATAAAGATTTTATTCTGAAAAAATAATAAGAGTGCCATTAAAAATTTTTTTATTCAAAATGCGTAAAGAAAAATGAAAGCTGTACACAACATAATTTATGTCTTTTTTATTAAGGGAGCGAAATTTTCGTATAAAAAACTCACATTTAAGTCACAATTATTTTCAGTTTAGAAACAAATATTGCACGAAATATCCATTTCATCACCTTTACTAGCATGGCCACAGAAGGTTTTATACTTTGCCGGTTTCTCATTTGGCATTTTATAGAATGCCTAGTAAATGTGTGAAATATAAATTATTTCATACATTGCCGGCTAGTTTTAAGCATTATATACAATGCCTAGGCATTCTATAGAATGCTGGATTTCAAGCTTTGCCAGTAACATATATTCTAATAACAATATTAATATATTAAATAAAGTATGAAAAGGATAAACATTTATAAAAAAAACATTGCATTAGTACTTATGGTGGAAATTTTCATATTTAAATGAAATAACCAAATTAAATAATAAAAAATCTGTTTTCTCATTTCCATGTCAAAGAAAAAAAAAAGAAGCATAATTTAGCTTATTTTTATTAACTTGCACATTATGCATGCATGTATCAAAAATAAAGAAAGAGCTAGACTTGATGTTTCTTGAGACCAATGAATTCATCTGCTGATATAAAACCTGATTTTAATATCTTTGATAAAATGTTGAAAAAAATTTATTCCTCACATTAAATGTTTTCAAAATAATTAGTAAGTTCTTTTTTTTTTTGGTTGTGTTAACTATTGCTATTAAAATTTGCTTTTAAAGCTGTGGCTGCACCAAAGGAAATTTGAACTCTTAATGTTCCATAGCTGAAATTAATTGGGGAAACGCTCTTCGAGCGAATAACCCTCTCTAGCGAATTTTTTGCTCTTTGCTACGAACAAATAACTTAAATATTCTAAAAGTTAATTAAATTTTTAAACAAATTGTGAATTAGTCAAAATGTTTCTGCCTAGATAAATAATTTGAAAGTTGTGAGCTTAGATTATGCAGGGTTAGAGTAATTTTTTAATTAATAAAAAATTAAATCGCAGGCACTTTTCATTTTCACAAAATTGTGGCTTTTCATATTAATGTTATGGGTCATTTTCAAAATTAGCATGAAGTTCGTTGGCTAAAGAGTGGCTTAACTTGATCTACAACGTATAAATAATTTATGTATATTCATAGCAGTTTTGAAAATAGTATTTCCAAAAATCATTCCTACATGTGATTGCTGAACCTTAAAAAACAAAGTCTTAGCCAACTCAAATTCTTCTCTTCTGTTGATGCATCAATTTTAGGTTGCAAAAAACTTTTATTGAAACTTAATATAAAGTTTTATGTTAAGATGCAAAGTTTTATTTGTTAAGATGCTTTCAATACTATTTCGATGTGAATTAGTATTTAATTTTCTGAATTGATAAAAATTTTAATCTCTTCTAAGGTTTGTTGGTGTTTAAAATTCTTTATAATGTTGGGAATTGTTTTAATTCTATTGTGTGATTTGAAAGTGTATTAATATGTGGGAATATAATTTTTTGTCTATCAGTGTAATTTCCCATATTCTTAATTTGTGTATTGCATTTCTTTTAGAATTGTTGCTCTTGATAATCACATAATGTTTTTCTTCTTCCTGAAATTGTGTATCAACACTCTATACTATTTGCAGGATTTTCTCAAAGCTTTAAATTTAGCTTAGTTCTGTTACGGAGAACACATGTGTGAATCTCATATATAACTGATTTATTTACATAGTGCTCTTTATTTTCCATAAAGTTTCCTAATAGATAATGGGTGAAAGATATAAAATTTGAGGTTTACACTAATAACTCCAAGTTAATTTTGCATAAAATGTTTTATTTGAAGTCAAGTATGCCTCAAATAAGGAGTCCCTTTCTTTGTTGAATTGGTTTGAATGCTGCTGCATAACATTCACTACATAATTTTTGTTACTGAAATAGAAGAAGATTACTATCTGATTTTTGATAATATTTTTTGTAAAATTTTTATAATTTTTGTTCTTTTAATTTTTACAAAATAAAAATCTGGCTGAAGTTAAATTTTTTTAAACTAAGAGTGTAAAAATAGAAAAATAGTTTCAATCTAATTTGTAGTATCTATTTCAATTAAAGTTGAACTAAACTATTTAGAAATTATTTATTTAAACGATTAATTTAAATTATTGTTAATTGTTGTTAATTTTTTTTAACTATTAAATTTATGATTTTAAGGGGAAAAGTTTAAAAAATTCTTTTTAAATGTATAGAAGTACTGAAGATAATGATGTTACCTAATTCCCACTAGCTATAAAAAGATATTAGCTTAAATTCTTTTTTATATTGTATAACTCAGTTTAATATTTATTACTTTCAATTTAATATTTAGGGTTCTTTTAAGTGCAACTGCTTTGGAAAAGCAATTATTCATGGTTTTGTTATTTGGTTTACGGTGCATTTCCCCAACAATATTGTTTTATCTACTTCCCCGTATGAACGGTAAGCTGCTTTGTAGTTTTGATAGATTACCCATATTAACATTTTAATTAAAATCTAATTTTATTCAAAATATTTTAGCGAAACACATTGGGAACAATCTGTTTTATATATTACTCCTGAAGTTGTTGAACAAGACACTGTGATTGATGGGAAACTGTTTATTCGAAGGGGTGAAGTTTATCGTAGGTAAGTTAATTTTTTTTCTATAGAGTGTCCAGCAAAGGATTGACTGATTTCAAAATTGAAAATTTCTGAAATAATGTGCGATTAGAGGAATAAATGGTATGTTTATCGTGAAAATTTTGAAATTTAGTTGCAAAAATTGTAATGTACAGATAGCAATGGGGCCAGGATAGTTCATGAGGACAGGAGTTCGAATATAGCCGGTCGAAGAATTCCCGTGTATTAAATGGTGACTGGTGCACATTGAATCTGTTAGGGTCACAAACTTCTTCAAGTTTCCATAACAACTCAATACCTCTGGTGGTACTGATCCAGGAGTTCCTTTGTCTTTTGGATTGGGTTCAAAATTACAAGGCTACGGAGTTTTACATTGGTAGTCGTAAATTTTAATTTTGTTGGCTGGTTAACGACGGTTACAAAATAGAGACAGCACTGTGAGCATCTATGATCCATGCTAGCATTAAAATATGAAAGGCCTTTGTCATACCAGATTCGAAGTCTTAAATCATTTATTCTATTCAACTTGTGTATCAAGTTCTGAAATATCACAGGTTAGAATATAGTTTTATGTCATTTGTATTATTTTCGAAAAATCTGTACAAAAGCAACTTTATAACTAATTTCTAAAATTGCTGTATAGAAATTTTCCAGCTTTCCCAATAGATATACCGTTTGATTTTATTCCTCTACTGCTCTTTGTTTCGGGGATTTTGAAGTGAATCAACCCACCGCTAGACACCCTGTTTGTTTGCAATAAAAGGTTAGAAGTAGTGTTTATAAAAATTCATATCTTTCTTTGTACTTAAGCATTACGTGATTTTTACTTTAGGTTTTTAGACATTGAGCTTGAATATCATATCAATGGAGGAGAAAAAAAAACAATGAAATTCAAGATGAAAGATTAATGCTAAAATTAGTTAATACCAAATTCATGTACTCATTGAAAATAAATTATCGCTCTCATAGTAAGTTTGATTTTTTTTTTTAGTTGATTAAATATCTATAGATTTTACATAGCAATGTTATTTTGACACTCATCTGTATATAACGCACAGAGAGCAGAAAAAAACGGACCACCCTGAATAACTTTCGATCTAATGATCAGATCTTCATGGCCTAGGAATCAATCTTAATAGTTTGAGGGCTTAATGGTAGACCTCAAATGTGCTAATTAATTACCGCAGACAATGTTTTAAGTTACGAAATCAGACACAAGAACGTGCTTTCTCTGAATAAAGGTACCCTTTTTCAATGATTTGAATTTCGGACCCAAAAATATAGGAGTAAGCCGATAGTATAGGAGTGGTCCGAAGAGCGCTCTAAAGTTTTGACCCCTTACTGTTAATTTTTGCATATTCCCTACATCAAGAGAACTTTTTAAGCAATTGAAAAAGTTTTGCATACAATTATAAATTTTTTTTATCCAAAGATGCAAAATATAACTTTTAGTAAATATTTATAATTTTTACCAATGGCCGAAAAATTTTCATTGGTAGGGAATATAATTTTACATAGCAAAATATAAAATTTAAGCTAAATTGCTTGAAAAGTTCCTGAGAAATTGAATTTCAAAAAAGTCAGATATTTAAAATTCAATTTCTCGGAACTATTAGACCGATTTCACTCAAATTTTGTATTTTGCCATATAAAATTATGTTCTTCAAAATGATGTAAAAATTGTATTCCTTACAATTCAAAATGTTTTTAACTATTATGAAAACAAATAATAAATATTTGCTTAAAGTTATTTTTTGTATCACATTATCTTTGGATAAATGATTTTTATAATTGTGCAAAATACGAAAGTAAAATTAACATCAAGGGGTTCAAACTTTGGAGAGCTCTCCTGACCAAACTATTTGGACCATATATTCCAGGCTGCGGCTACCCCCTATAATTTTGGGGTCAGAAAACTGAATTCATTGAATAAAAAAGGTATGTTTATTCAGAGAAAGTGCGTTTTTGTTTCTTATTTGGTACTTTAACTATCGTCTGCACTTATTAACTAGCACATTGGAGATCACCTCTTTGAACTATTAAGATTGAGTCCTAGAACTTGAAGATCCGATCATTAGATCAAAAGTTGTTCAAGGTGGTCCATTTTTTATTTTGCACACTGTACATCAATTGCTTTTTATTGGTAATATATTACAAGGTAAGTAATTATATGAAATCATTCTTTTTTTTGAAATAAATATTAATGCTTTTTGATAAACTTGTACCAAAACCCTTTTGCCTAGTTTTTTTCTTTTAAATTAAACTAGATTCTATTTTAGTTCTCAAAGCATTGCAGCAACTCTGCAATTTTTTAACATCCTGAAACTAAAACTTTCTACTTGAGCAATATTTCACCATTTTCAAAAACATACATTTTTAAAAACTGCCTTCATTGAGATTTATTTAACAGAAGTTTCAAATCTTATAAAAATTTCTTTAATCTATATTTGACTAGATAACAATTTCATCAACACACATTATGCACATGCTCACACTTAGGTTGACAAATAGGTATGTACTCCTCTTTTAGTTCATCATTTCTAGTTCATGCTGCTTTTCAGCAATTGAAATGTTCGAAAAATAATTTCTACATTGTAGAAAATTAGATATTTAAATCATTTTTAGTCTGAAACTAAAAATATAAAATCCATTTGTACAGTAATATACAAAATATAAATATACTCGCAATCATACGATAATATCACTATGTGCAATCCTGCTGTGAGGCAAAGCATTCACTCTGTGCATATAATACTGCATCATGAACTGTTGGAAATAAAAACTCTTTGCTCACATTGTTGAAAAATCCTTGACTTTCTAAACTTTCAAGAACTGGTTCTAAGAAGAAGAAATTTTTTTATCAATTTAAAAATAATTAATATAGCAAATGAAAACATATGTTAAAAGTATAAATTTTACCTTGAATACAGGCTAAATATATCACAATATTGTTTACTGCAAATTCTCTCATCACCTGAGTGGGAAAAAAAACATTAGTTTAGTGAATGGTTGAACTGATATCATCTAAATAAGACAAGTAAGCAGTCACATTTTTTGTAAGCGATTTGGTAAAATAAGCTTCCTAGTTTTGTTGTAACCTATTTGACTTTTCCATCGAAGCTGAATGAACATTCAAAAATCTTCTAAAAAAGACCATTTTCTTAGACTGACTATCAAAATCTACTTGTGCCAACAATGAACCACAAAAGTATATATTTCTGAGAACATATACTGATAAATAGTGCTAAAAATAAATAAACAGACCATCATGAATATCTAGTGATCAGATCTCCATAGTCTGAGAGGGTCGCCTCAAATAAGCTAACTAATTAGTGCACATGATATTTTAAGCTACAGAGTCAGACATAAAACAAACTTTCTATAAATAAACATACTGTTTTTCCACTGTATTCAGATTTCTAACCCCCAAAATATATAGGGGGTAGGTCCCAATAGTTTGTCTAAAGAGCTGTCCACGATTTGCACCCCTTAATGTTAATTTTGCTTTTTGAATATTTCACCATATCTTGAGACATTTTTGAGCCAATAAAAAAAATTCTTGCTCACAATTACAATGTTTGTTTATCCAAAGCTAATTCCATGCAAAAAGTAATTTTTGGTTAATATTATTCAATTATTTATTTCAACAATAGTCAAAAATTTTTTGAATTGTTAGGTATGCAGTTTTAAGGAATGCAGTTTTATATGTCCAAATAGAAATTTTGTGCAAAATTGGACGAATATTTCCAGAGGAATCGAATTTTAAAAAGTCACTTATTTGTAATTCAATTTCTCAGAAACTATTAGCCTGATTTCGCTCAAATTTTGTATTTTGTCTTGTACAATTACATTCTTATAAATGATGTAAACAAGTCTATACCTTGCAATTCAACATTTTTTCAACTGTTATTAAATAAATAATAATAAATAGTTACTAAAGGTTATTTTTTGCATGGAATTATCTTTGGATAATTAGACCCAAAAAACTTTCAATTCGCTCAAAAATTTATCACTATATTGCGAAATATGCAAAAAGTGAAATGAAGGGATAAAAACTTTTGATCATTCTCCTGATATAACTGACTATATTTCATAGATTGTGGCTAATATCTATATTTTAGGGGTCACAGAAATCCAAAAAGGTATGTTTAATCAGAGAAAGTGTGCTTTTGTGTCTGATTTCGTAACTTTAAGTATCGAAGTTTAGTCTATCTTGAATTTACTGAGGAGGAGGGGAAAAATTTACTCATTACTATTTAAGCATGTCATATAGGGTAAAAAATTATATCATAAACGTTATATCTAATAGTTAAGTTTTAAATAAAAAGCAATCTAGGCATAAGCAATTGAAATAAATACTTCAGTTCATGCTAATAAGCAATTGGATAGCAATATCTCACCCGGATAACAGTTCTGACATTGCTATCCAGGTGAGTGAGGTATTGATCCGAAATGTATTTTTTTTTGAGGATAAGCAATTGATAGAAATACTTCACTTCATTAACATTTTAAAAGTTATGAAAGATTTGCAAATGAAAAATACATAAATTAATGTCATTTATATGCAGTTTGCACTATAGAGTCTTAATCATAAGTCTGAGTTCATTAACTTATTTTTTATGAAATTCCAAGCTAAAAACTTAATTGTATTTCATGACTTCTATTTCTGAAATATATCTGTAAATTATGGAAATATCAGGTGACTAAATATTTCTAATCAAAAACTAAAAATAGTTATTTAATGGGCTAAAAATCAGAATCTTCAAGATTTTTTTTTTAGTAGTACTTTATTTTAACTCTAAAGAAACTCTCGATTTCTTCGTTGAAAAAGTTTACATGCAAATTTTATCTCATTAAAAAAGTTATATTTTTCTACAATTATATTTTACTGTGTTTGAATAGCTTGAAGCCAGAGGCAGGCTCTGGTGGCTATAGTTCATGGAATAGAACATCCCAACTGAGCTTTAATAACTTCTGTAGTCAGGCGCATGATTTTTCTTTGATGAAACACTACCTCTTCTGATTTGTTTCCAATTGCTGTCCTTAATTTATCTCTACTTGGGAGCAACGCCTACCCAATTGTCTCCTAAAATGCTAGAATATGACATGTATCATTCACATTTGTGTTCTAACTTGTCCTTACAACACCCATTGAAACTTGGCTTGAACTTCCTTAATAAGCCAATAATAGAAAAAAACATGAAATAATTCAAATTGGCATGGGTTCGTTTTTTATCTATATAATAAATTTTTGTTGTTGTTATTTTATGTTTATGTTATTCTGAAATAAGGTACTAAAAATTACTAACTTGCAAAAGCATAGAAACACCTCCAGAATCAGTGTATCCCACTGCTGAAAGTTCTAGAATTATCACTCGCAGAAAATCTGGTTTGTAACTTTGAAAAGCTAATTTGTCTTCAGGTTCAACGATTTTTTCTTTTTCACTCTACAAAATGTAATAATATTTTATAGTGTTTATGAAAATTTCAAAATTAAGTTATATTTTAAAAAAAAAGGAAATTTAAAACTTACATATACATTCTGATATTTAATTTGTGCTTTAGTAAAAGAACTGAAAATAAAACAAACTTTTATTAAAGTTTTGTTCTATACTATATAAACATCTAATATGCAAAGAAATGACACCTAGTGTAACATAAAAATTGTATATGAAACAAGACTAGTTTGCTATTGTTTTAAAGATTTTGGAACAATAAAGGTAAATGTTATTTATTTTGGGGCACTTGCATTGTTTTTATCTTATTTTCTTCCAAAACGGAACACTTTATTTAATTTAACAGAAGGTAAAAGATTGTAGTGGGAAAGTATGTGGAACAGGTGATAACTAGTTCAGAACTGCTGGTCGACATATTTTGCTGGGACATTTTGTTTGATATTTTAAAATAATTTCTTTAATTTTTGTTAGTTTTTTTATATTCTTTAGAGCAGGATATACAATTTTATATTATTGAAATTACATAATATACATATGAGCAGATTTTATGAAATATAATAACAATTATCTGACTGAAATAAAGATTTAGCAATAAAACAAGACAAGATAGCTTTAATAACAAATTATCTTTTCATATGTGCTGTGTTTGAATGGCAAAGTTTGACATATTATCAATTTCATTTTAAAGAAAAGTATGCATCTAGTGGCTGTACTAGAATTTTAGTTTCTTCCTAGAATACTTTAGTTCGCAAACCACTACTGAACCAATTACTGAAAAAATCTCATTAACTAGACACACTTAATGCGCATCTCAAGTTTCTGGAATTAAAGTACCAAAGAGGTAATGAAATTGGGGCTGATCTAGGGTTTAAAACAAAACCCCCATAAAGGCAAAGTGTGTGCTTTTTTCACTGTGGTCTCAGAACATCACATTTACTGCATTCGTTTTATTATGCAGCATAACTAATGTTTTAGGAATAGCTGGGGCAGACCTGCCAACTCTAAGGCTTCAGTGTTCAATCTTAGGCCACCAAAGTATTTTCAGACTTTTTCCCTCTTTTCATTGTGTATGAATCAGAGGACCTGTGCGTGGTTTACATGCAGCCCCTAAAACTTTCCTCCATATCAACGATTTTATAATTCCAGTATATTTATTTTATCTTTAATTATTTTTAGAACCTTTTTTTTTTTAGATGTAATTTCTTTTTCTAGAACTTTTTTGAAATATCTGATAAACCCAAAATAAAGTATAATACTGCTCTAAGCATATATAAAGCACTGCATTTACAACATATTAAAATAGGTAATTTGTAATTTTGTTTATCTTTAATTATTTTTAGAACCTTTTTTTTTTTAGATGTAATATTTTTTTCTAGAACTTTTTTGAAATATCTGATAAACCCAAAATAAAGTATAATACTGCTCTAAGCATATATAAAGCACTGCATTTACAACATATTAAAATAGGTAATTTGTAATTTTGTTTATCTTTAATTATTTTTAGAACCTTTTTTTTTTTAGATGTAATATTTTTTTCTAGAACTTTTTTGAAATATCTGATAAACCCAAAATAAAGTATAATACTGCTCTAAGCATATATAAAGCACTGCATTTACAACATATTAAAATAGGTAATTTGTAATTTTGTTTATCTTTAATTATTTTTAGAACCTTTTTTTTTTTAGATGTAATATTTTTTTAGAACCTTTTTAANCAAAATTGTAATCATGATTACAGCTGTAATCAAAATTTTTTGAAAGTTGTAATCACGATTACAAGTAATTGATTACTTGTAATCGTGATTACAAGTAATTGATTACATAGCTGTAATTATCTGTAATCAATTACAGTTGTAATCGATTACTGTAATCAATGGCCAACTCTGTTGAGAATCACTGCCTTAGAGTGTTTCTTTTCTTTGCTTTGTCTCCAAACCCAATCTTATAAAACTATGCCCATTGATTTAAAGTATCACTATCTCAAAGTAAATTACAATGGGACTTGTCTAAGATTCAGACGTAACAATACCATAGAGTGATTATTTAGTATCATATGCTCAAGAGAGGAGTGACAAATATATTTTAAGTAAATAGTTTTAACTTTCTTACTATTTTATAATTTTTTTAAATTGGAAACTCTGTGACTTTGTTGTGTATAGTTTTATATCTATACTTGCAGCTATTCTATTTATTTACTAGAGGATTAAATTTAATTTAGGGTTTAATAGCACAAGACACAGGATTGGCTGTACTGTGCCGAACATAAATGGCATTACTTTCTCTTTGTAAACTAAGTCTGATAAGGAAGATCGTTGTTAATTTTGGGATCATGGAATCTGTGTTTTCCTAAAAAATAGCAAGCTTTGGGAATTTTTTTTCCTCCAAAATTGTTATTAAATGTTTAAATTATAACTAAATTTTAGCTATACTGAGATTGACCAAAAACATGTGAATAAAATATTAACATGAAAATGAATCTAGATAACAATGGATTCAGTACCACAGAAATTGGCATTATTTGAAATATCTAGCTTTATCTTAAAATATAACGTATGGTAAATTTATGCACTTTCTTTAATTGAAAAATGTTAATAACTTTCCTAAAATGTCATTCAAACATAGCTGACAAAAGGAACAATATTTTTTTAGAGTCAGCGGGAATTCTCATTGTATTATTTAATTCTGACAGATTTTTCGGTTGTTAGAATATGTTTTGTGCATCAAAGTTAAAATGTGTTGTTTTTTAATAACCTTGTCTTAACTTTATATTTGTTCTGTTAACTTTTTTTTAACATAAATCTTATTAAAATTATTTTTAGAGGTATATCATTTATTTACATTTTAATTCAAGCTGTTTATAGAAAACTTTTTTAAAATTTTAAAATCAATTTTATGAATTTAAAAAAAAAAAAAAAGAAAACTATATAAACTATAAACTTAAAATTATTAAAATTGCAAAAAACTTAAGTTTTTTAAAAATCCACTCGGCAACGGTTCCTCAAAAAAATACCTCGAATTCGGCCATTTTAAAATATAATTTTTTTAAAAAAAATATTTTTTTGTTTTCTTTAAATAAAAATGTTTATGATAAAAAAACTTACTATTGAGATCGGAATAGTACAGTGATGAGAGAAAATAAAATTCCAATAATCAATCCATAATCCATGTCCAAAATAATGACTGAAAGGAATGTAACAACCCAAACTGACTAAAATAATGGAAAAAAATATTTTACAATGCAATTCATGCTATGGTATCCATTAATTTTCAATCCTATTTTAAAATCATTTTACTTACATAAAAGCTTTAACCCATTAAGATACCTATCAGCTATTTTTAGAAATAATTCTAAACATGTAGAAATCAATATTCATTTGTTTTGAATTTTGTAAATGGGCACATGTGCTTGGTTGATAATGCAATGTATCTATTTTTATTTATATATATATATAGAGAGAGAAAAGTTGCCTAAATCATACCTAATATTGCAACACTTTTATTATATACAAAGCAGATTGTGGACTCAACCAAAAACAATCTAAAATGCATGTGAAGGTTGCGTAAAGACAACAGTGGGAAAAAAATGCATTCTACTGGCTGTATTGTGAGCATTGATTGTGTTGTAAAAATTTTAAGTTTGTCATTAAAGTGTATTATTTTTTGTCAAATGCGAGTGAACACTTAATGTTATATCTATTCTCTTTTTTGTCTTAAAATTGTCTATAAAAACCGTTGTCCAAGATTATAACATTTTGAGTTGATGTAATTAACTTAGTATCCCATATTTGGACACATTTTCTAGATTTTGCTTACTAATAAATTAATTTTCATTTTTGAATTTTTTTTTTTTTTTTGNTTTTTTTTTTTTAATTTTGTAAAGTTATCAATCACAGCTCACAAGTACATTAGATTCAATAATGATGAATCTCATTTAATTATTTTGCTCTGGTCTTTATTTTAAAAAGTGTCTCAGATAAAAACTGTTTCCCATATATATTGTGTTATCAACAAGAACTTTATTAATTTGTCTAATTTATTTACTTACTTTCAATTAATATATTTAAAAAAAAAAAAAATTATTTAAAGGATTTTTTTTTAAAATTTTGATACTTTTGTTTCATGCACTACTGCATCCCTACATTAAGAATTTTTCAAATAAAATTAAATATTATTGGGTAATATTTTTTCCTTACCAATTTTAAAATACAATTAACAATTTAAGAGGTAGTAAATTTAAAAAAAGAAAAAAGATGAAAAATTATTGCATTTTTCAAGCACTGAAACTTTATTTAAAGTTAAAAACAACAAATATCTCAGAATTATATTTTTTAATTATTTGATAATAATTTCATTGATAGTTATTCTAGTTAATAGCTTAGTTCTGTAGTTCCTATTTTTTAGTCCCCGTATCTTGAATTTGCAAAAAAATTAACTCATTTCTTCAAAACTTGTTGTTCTGCCATTCTAAGGCTAAATACTAAAGCTCTATGCATAAAAGCTATAGCATTTCAATGCTTAAAATTTGCGATTAAAAAATTACCCACAACGTGCAGTTAATTCCCCCCCCCCCTTCTGTTTCAAGTCCTCACATTAAACATCAGTATCACAGTAGCAATAACTTAATTTAAACTAAAATTGTTGATAAGCAAATTTTCTGCTTAATACGTCAGGATAAAGATAGTTTTCAGACCAAAAGCAAAATACTACTTACTGCATCCAACTTTGATGCTGTCCAAGCTCTTTTAAGATCTCCGAAATATACCAACATGGACTTAAGCGACATGACAATCACAGCAGAAAGAACACACTAGAAAAAGATTAATAAATTGAAGGCTTGCAAATAATTTAAAATTATAGCATGTTAAAGTTAAAAATTAAAACTCTTCCTTCATATTTTCTCTAAAAAATATAAGATAAAGTAAGCCTTCAAAATTAGAACAACCTACAAATATAACTCCATTACGTTTATCCAAAGTTTCACGATTTGATACTAAATATTTCTACAAAATCATATACTAGATATTTTTAAATTTAAGAGAGAGAAAAAATAATTAATTGTTTACTAAGTTGTTCTTGCTATGGAACAATTTGTTACCTAAAAAATTGCTTGGTATGTCATACTTTGATGAATAATAAAAGTAAAGCATAAATTAAAAATTCAAAAAACAGTTGTAAAAATTTTTAATTTAGCATAAAATCGATCCTTTGAAGAATATCCTTCACTTTTTCTCGTTGTTATAACTTTTTTTATTGTCTAGACAATTTTTTTTGAAATTGACAAGTTCTGCAAAATTTAAGAAATTGCTAATAACAAAAGGAAACTTTCTTTAGAAATTATATTTAATTATGACTTACGCTTGGTAATGGTTCAAACTGTGGTCCCAGAAAAAGTAACACCACAAGCATCAAGATGCAGGAGACGAAACTAGAAAGCTAAAAATAATATTTATGTATCAGTAATATATGTGCTCAAAGCATATAAGTCAAAGTCCTGAATTTCAAAAAAAATTCAATTTTAAATTTTTTGAAAATTTATTATGTGTAAGACAATGTATTAAAATAGTTTTCTGAAATGCTCAATTATGGATAGAAGTGACACTTTAAACATTCAAATTAAGTAGTTAATCATAGGATTATGACGCAACAAATTTAATGATTTTAAAATGTGTAATTGAAAGACTTGAATTAATTAATTTATTTTAAGAGAAATAAATTGAATGAATTCTGAATGAAAAGTTACTCCAACGCTAAATGTTTTAATGAGAGTGCTTTATTAGAGAATTACTATCGCAAAATTTGCCGACTTTTTAAAACGTTTAGTATTTTTAATTTCTTAGCTGTTTATTTTTTTTACCAACAAATATATATAGATATAAGAAATATATATAAATGAAGAAAATTAAAAACTAGTTTTTATTAATTATAAAAATATACACCTCTTCTTTATTTCAATGAAATAGCTATTTTAAAAATACATAGTAATAATTCTCCAAATCTATATCTAATTACATTAATAATCAGATTTTTCATTATCAATGCAAAATGTGCCCTTACCTGTGTTTTTCCACCACTACTTTCTTGCATTGCACTTCTTGAAAGAGATCCACAACTTGGAAAACAATAAAAGAAGGATGATACAATACCACCCACACCATACGCTATCAGTTCCTGATAAACACACACAAAAAAAAAAAATTAAATTTTCTTTATTTATTGTCATTTATTTATTTTTTTTATACTCATTTACACTTAAGGGCGCTTGCAATAATCCGTCCATTTACTCCAGTCCTCACTCTTAGTTAATAAATTTTAATATATGAATAAAAATTAGATTAAGACTCTAGAAGAAATCGAATAAACTTAAGCATGTATGTGTATAGTACGCGAAAAATAAATTTACATTGCGGTTATCATCGAATTAATACGTCTTTGTAAACAGTGCTACTGTACGAATGTTTCTGGGCGATATGACAAACTTCTTTTTTTTTAAACCTCTTCAAAGATTTCGAAAGGGTCGAAAATGGATTTGTATATTTTACTTTTTGTTATTAACACAACCATCAATAAAATAATGAACAATGATGCAAATTTAATGCAAAAACCTTATCAAAATAAAAGAACCTTCCAAGGATTGAACTGCAACGGTTTTGGTTCAGTTATTAAGGAATTAAATAGGCAATCGGATATATCCATAGGTATTTTACATAAACTTAAACGAAATATGAATATACAAAGAAATAGGCGTATAATCATGACACACTTTCTCATTATTTATTTGAAACTCAGGCTCTTGCATGTTTTCGCTCGTCAACCCTCTGCAATTCTTTTCAGAACGATTTTACCTTATGAGATTCCTCTCCTTGTTTATTTCGTCTTATCCTTATTTAATACTCCATTTTTATTTTAGGAGGGTTCTGTTTTTTCAGTCAGCCAATTTGTAATTATTTTTTTTATACTTCACTTTACATACATTTAATGTTACCCACCCTGACCTTTAACCCTCGTAAATCCTCAGAACTGCAGTTATTTTCTGATTGCTTCTCTCTAAATGAGGTAAAATAAGCGAACGAGAGCTCGCTCATTTTACCTCTCCAACAAAATAAGGCGGATTATCTAATAAAGCGGCAAAAAAATCGAGATATTCGAATTGAGCAATACTGATTTCTGGTGTGCATATTTAAAATTGTAGATTAAAAAATCCTACAAATTTAGATATTGGTTCTGACATATAGTTTATAATTTATTTATTTTAAGCACTGAATTTCACTCTTTCTCTGCAGTGAAGAATGAAAATTTTGCCTAACACCTAAGTTACTTAAGAAGGGAAAAGAGAAGTATCACCAGAATCGATGATGTAGTGATGGAAGTTTTTTTAAAATAAATAAATACTTGAGAATCGAAATCGGCTATATACGCATAATGGTTTGCTCGAAAATTGTTTACTATTTCCTTTAAATACTTTTTTTTATCAATTTTTTATTGCTTTCTTTTAAAAAAAAATAGCCTAAATATAAATAAATGTTCCTTACTTGACTAGTATCCACCTCGTATTCATACTTTTTAGAATAGATTAATACCATTGAAAGTGTTGTAGCTGCACAAATTATTGATAAAATCATACTGGAGGTCAAAATTTTAGGAACCAACTCAAATGGTGGCAAATCTGGTGCTTTTAACCTGCAATGCAAACGGATTGATTATTGCTATTGCTTAAAATTAAACACTTATAGGACTGCTGTAATTCTTCTCAATAGTGTTTTGTGATTGGAGGAGAACATATATGCGTAGCGTGAAAAAATCTTTTGAGGAAGCAAGACTTTTTTTAAGTGTGTGTCCATATATATATATATATATATATATATATATANAGTTCCTGATAAACACACACAAAAAAAAAAAATTAAATTTTCTTTATTTATTGTCATTTATTTATTTTTTTTATACTCATTTACACTTAAGGGCGCTTGCAATAATCCGTCCATTTACTCCAGTCCTCACTCTTAGTTAATAAATTTTAATATATGAATAAAAATTAGATTAAGACTCTAGAAGAAATCGAATAAACTTAAGCATGTATGTGTATAGTACGCGAAAAATAAATTTTCATTGCGGTTATCATCGAATTAATACGTCTTTGTAAACATTGCTACTGTACGAATGTTTCTGGGCAATATTACAAACTTCTTTGTTTTTTAAACTTCTTCAAAGATTTCGGAAGGGTGAAAAACGGATTTGTATATTTTACTTTTTGTTTTTAACAACCACCCTCAAAATAATAAACAATGATGTAAATTTAATGCAGAAACCTTATCAAAATAAAAGAACCTTCAAAGGATTGAACTGCAACGGTTTTGGTTCAGATGTTAAGGATTTAAATAGGCAATCGGATATATCCATAGGTATTTTACATAAACTTAAACGAAATATAGAAAGAAATAGGCGTATAATCGTGACACATTTCTCGTTATTTATTTGAAACTCAGGCTCTTGCATGTTTTCGCTCGTCAACTCTCTACAATTCTTTTCAGAACGATTTTACCTTATGAGATTTCTCTCCTTGTTTATTTCGTCTTATCCTTATTTACTACTCCATTTTTATTTTAGGAGGGTTCTGTTCTTTTCAGTGAGGCAATTTTTAATTTTTTTTATACTTCACTTTAAATACATTTAATGTTACCCACCCTGACCTTTAACCCTTATAAATCATCAGAACTGCAGTTATTTTTTGATTTCTTCTCTCAAAACGAGCGCATTGCTTCTCTCTAAATGAGTTAAAATAAGACGGATTATCTAATAAAGCGGCAAAAAATCGAGATATTTGAATTGAGCAATATTGATTTCTGGCGTGAATATTTAAAGTTGTAGATTAAAAAATCTGACAAATTTAGATATTGGTTCTGACGTATAGTTTATAATTTATTTATTTTAAGCCTAAGGGGCCGTTCAAAAAGTACGTACACAAAAATGGAGAAATTTCAAACCCCTCCCCCCCTTCATACATTACCGTACATAAGGTCTTACCCCCCCCCCTTAGAGTACGTACATTTTATTAGTCTACCCCCCTTTTTCATAAAAATTAAAATAATTATGTTTTAAATAAAATTAAATATTTACTTAAGGAGTGTGTAGGATAAAGTCAAATTTAAATTTGGTGTATGTTTATAAAGTACGTACTTTGTATAATACCTCCCCCCCTCCCCATCGTACAAAACCGTAAATAATAGCAAATCCCCTCCCCCCCTTCGGGATGTACGCACTTTTTGAACGGTCCCTAAGTTACTTAAGAAGGGAGAAGAGAAGTATCACCAGAATCGATGATGTAGTGATGGAAGTTTTTTTTTAAAAATAAATAAATACTTGAGAATCGAAATCAGCTATACAGGGTGGTCCTAAAATATATGTCAAAAATGTAAAGGTAGGTAGAGGGGACATAAATAAACATATTTCGGATAGGAATGTGTGAGCGGTAATGGCACATTAAAGCACTAGCTTGTAAAGCAGTATGAATCAGAGGAAACTGAAAAGACAAGTAAAGACAAAAGAAAATAAAAATTTATCAACAGTTTACAAGAGGTGCTCGAAAGAGCAGCCACCAACATCGATACAAGATTCACAGCGACGGCGCATGGATCGGCGTACATTAGAAAAGACGTTAGGCATGTCGAGCACATGTAAAGCAACAACAGACAAGCGGGCAACAAGATCTTCTTGATGGGACTCTCGTACACCTGGCTTTTAATATGACCCCAAAAGATAAAATCCAAGCAGGTTATATCAGGAGAACGCGGTGGCCAGGGAACTGGACCACCCCGTCCTATCCAATGCTGGCAGTAGACAGCGTCCAGGTGATTTCTGACTCTCCCTGTACATCCTCTGAGCAGCTAATTCGTTTCCTTGTGCAGTCTCATACATGAAATGCACGTCGGCAAGCTCCACATTGGTGAAACGATGCATGCTGTTTGAGATCCGTGCGAGAATCCAGCTAGCAAGCGCTTTTACACGCCGCAGTCATCAGCGCTCCTTACCGGCTCAAGGCGGCATTACGGCACACACAATCCTATACGAAATATGCTTATTTAAGTCCCCTCTACCTACCTTTACATTTTTGACATATATTTTAGAACCACCCTGAATACGCATAATGGTTTGCTCGAAAATTGTTTACTTTTAAATATTTTTTTTATCAATTTTTAATTGTATTTTTTTTAAAAAAAAGTAGCCTAAATATAAATGTTCCTTACTTGACTAGTATCCACCTCGTATTCATACTTTTTGGAATAGATTAATACCATTGAAAGTGTTGTAGCTGCACAAATTATGGATAAAATCATACTGGAGGTCAAAATTTTAGGAACCAACTCAAATGGAGGCAAATCTGGTGCTTTTAACCTGCAATGCAAACGGATTGATTATTGCTTAAATCTAAACATTTATAGTACTGCTGTAATTCTTCTTAATAGTGTTTTGTGATTGGAGGAGAACATATATGCGTAACGTGAAGGAATCTTTTGAGGAGGCACAAGGCTTTTTTTAAGTGTGTGTCTATATATATATATATATATATATATATATATAGAGAGAGAGAGAGAGAGAGAGACATTTAATGGTACCAGGTGTAAATTCTGATATATTTGTATCGACATTCTTATAAATACAAAAGACCAGAAAGATGAAGACCGTTTCCGATTTGAACAGTTATATAAGGTACTAGGGTTGGTCAAAAATATGGGAACACTTCTATGCTAACTCTTAAAACAACAATTCTTTAATTAGAAAATGTTTTGGAAGATTTGACATGACAAGACTGTGGGCACAACAGGGGCGCATCCAGATATTTTTCCTGGGGGGGGGGGTCATGGACTCAGATTCCCCTTATGCCCCCTTAATTTTTAAAATAGTATATTTCTTTTGTAAACTATTAAAAAAATTATTATTTTAATATTTTTTTCAATTGGGGGGGGGAGGGGGTCATGATCTCTATGATCCCCCCCCGCTGGATTCGCCACTGGGGCACAGTTTAACTCGTCGTTGACTGACGCGTCACCCATATTCGGGTGACAGCAAAGTTTCTGATCAGGCCGCGTCACCCGTATTGGGGTGACGCTTATTTGATTACTTACGAAGGATATTTGTATGTATTTAAAAAGATATTTCACAGGAAGTAACAAAACTATTAAATGTTCATAAAAATAATACGAAAATGATTCACTAAGAAAATTATTGTGAACCTCGTAAAAGCTTTCTTGTTCACTGCTATTTGGCTCACTACGAAATAAGTTTTTCTTTTCAAAAATTTTAATGACTTAGGGTAAAGATTTTAAGTTATACTACTCCTGCAAAGATTCAAACTGATCGAGCAAAGTTGCGAGATGAGAACCAGCAGTGCAGCAACGGACATAAATGAACAGACATACCATAGAAAGAAACGGAGCGAGATATTGTGTCCACCGGAGATTCGCGTTATTAAAATATAATACGCTTTGTACAGCGGTACTCTTGGCCTGAAGGAGATTTCACTATAAACGCGTGCGGCAGTCAACGTGTTCAAAGATCAAGCTTAAAGATTTTAGAAATGACGTCCTTTTTACCCATGCCTAATTCAGATTGATCAAAATAAGAAGATGAAGTTAATAATCTTTTTCTTGTCCGCAATTTTGAAATTATTCTGCAGAATTGTGATATTTATAAAATAATGATTTCAAATTATAGTGGTCTTTAAGAAAGAAAAAAGATTTAACTCCCTACGCTTCTTTTGTACTCTCTTATGCAAGTTTTGCCCGGGTAAAAAAAAAATTCTAAAAGCTTTAAGCCTCTGATCTTTCAAATTTTGCCAAGGAAAATCTTCTACAACATTTGCTGCAAAAAAAAAAAAAAAAAAAAAAAAATGTTTACATAGAGTTAATATAGAAGTGTTTCCAGATTTTTATTTAATTTTTGTAGGTTATCGTCATATGTAGTTAGCAAAAAAAAAAAAAAAAGTACTTTGCACTTATTTCTTCTTATTGAAGCANTTTTTTTTTTTTTTTTTTTTTTTTTTCAAGTACATTTGAATATTTTTAAAATTCAAGTAATCTTTCATTTTGTTGCAATTAACTTATTGACAAAATATTTTTAAGCAAAACTTTAATTATTATGTAAACAAATAATTGATATATATACATATTTATTTTCAAGAATAATAGAAAACAAGGATGAGTGAAAGGCGACCACGGGGGTTGATGAGCGGAGCCTCCTAGTAAATTAAAATCATACTGAAAACTTTTGAAAGTAATGTAAAGTGTTGATGAATAAAAAGTACGATTAAAAAAATTATATTGTTTATAAACAAAACTAAAGTAGCTGATACTAACCTAACAATTATAATCTAAAAAAATAAGTAGATAATATTTAAATTTTGTTTCATTGAAAAATTGTTAGATTGTTCTTATATTTTGTTTCATTGAGTTCGAATTGTTACAACTTTAAAAAAAAATTTTTTTTAACTGGTTTTTAGGATAACCTTTACATAAAATGCAATCATAAAATGTTTTCATTCTTAAAATGTTTGTGGTTTAAAAAAGTTATAAATTTGAAATTCAGGAAAATTATTGTCTGGGGTACATGCGCCCTGGGATCTTTGTGAAATTAACTACATTTATACTTGATTGCTAATTTTGTCAATGTGATATATTAAAGACGCTAATTTGTTGGAAGAAACAAAATTTCCATTTTTTTTCTCCAGTTTTTTGCGATGTAAATGATTTTGATAGCACTTATATCTAGTACTTTTGAAATAATTTCTTGCAATTTGTTTATATATCAAGGATATGCATTTCTTTTCTTCTTCTTTTTAGAGATAAAATAGTTGGAAAGCAATGCACAGTTATTGTACTTTATTGCACAATTATGTACAAAACTAACGCAGTACTTACCCTGTTGGTGTAAATCCTACGATATCAACATTATGACATTCATGTAAACACATAAATTTCGAGATAAGAGTACCAGCAATTACCTGTAACATGCAGAAATTTAAATTTAAAATGAATACTACTTTATTAATATAAAATATTTAAAAATTAACATTTACAATGAATTCAAGTACCATATTTAAATATTATTCATAAGTTGAACAAAATTTTTAAAACGCAAAATTAATACATTAAAATGAATAATTTTTTCTATGGTTTATTAAAAGATTTACGATCATTGTGAAATTCGGTTTCTTATACTGCTATTCGTGTAATAATAACGTGTTCTGATTGTAAGTTAAACTAAATAGACTAATTAAAATTTTACTAATAATTTCTTTCTTAACCTTGAACGCGAAATTACGGATGCTCTCAGACACTTGGCATTTTTCACTAATAACTACGCATATACCATCTTTTCTATGACACATACAGCAAGCAAGCATTAAAAAAAGGTGAACATATATAATGGCTTTTGATCTCATGATAGTATTATAAGACCCAGTCTTTATGATTTGTGGACATAACCTTAATTTGTGCAGCCTATTTATTGGAAACAAAAACGTACTTTCTCTGAGCAAATATACTTGTTTTACTGTAGATTGAGTTCAAATGAAAGATAATACTTTGTATGAAATGACATTTACGTTTTCATTTATTTAAAAATATTTTAAAACTCCTTTAAAAAAAATATTTTTCAGACTTTTTCTTTCCCCAAATTTTTCTAATCATAAATATTCTTACAATTTTTTTTTTATTTTTTTCCATTTAAAAATAATTAAAAGTGAGGGGATTTTATAGTCTTGATAACCTTCCATCGTCTTGTTCGAAAAAAAAAAATTCTGAAAAACTTCGCCCTTTTAGGTGATTACGAACAGTTCTATAGACCAAAATTAACTTTAAGGAGCGTAAACTTCAACCGTTCTCATGTCTAAACTATCGAAACCATATTTTCCAGATTACGGCTGCCTTTCCATTATGAGAGTCAAAATTCAAAATCCGTAAAAAAAAAAGGATATGTTTATTCAGAAAAAAATACTTTTTGTGTCTGATTCCGTAACTTTAACTATCTTCTACACAAATTAATTTGCATATATAAGTTTAAGCCCTCCAACCGTAAAAATTGAGTTCCATTTCATGAAAATACGATTATTAAAATCAAAAGCTATTATTATCATTATTTTGGCCCACAGTAAACAAAAAATGTATAGATTAAAACATGTGGGGGAATACAAAGCCTGGGATCGCTTTGGAACAACAGATTTACTCACAGATGAAAAGTAAAAAAATGAATGCTTTACCAGAATTAACTCGGCAGGAATTGGAACTTTAAAGTCCTTTAACAAAATGCCATTCACAAGCTCTTTGACAACGATTAAGAACACCAAACTGCATATGGCCATTAGAAACACTACATAGTTGATGGTATCGATGGTTTCAAAGAACGATATCCATGTCTGAAAATATAAAATCATTTCACATTGAACATAAAGAAATATTAATCGATTTAGTTCTTACTGAAAAACTGAAGTTAATTGTTTGGTTAGGATAAACTTGCTCTTGATGAAGGTTGCAAAACATTTAACAGTTTCTTTTGAAAATTAAAAACAAAAATGATCAAAAAAATATAAACAGTCGGTTATTTATTTTTTTCGTTTGGAAACAATTTATAATGCTGATTAGGCTGGATTTTAATTAGAAAATGAATCTGAAATTTTACCATAAAATTGTCATAATTTAACTTTCTTAGCTATGCCCATTTACTCAAATTAGCTCAGTTGGAGTTAATTTGAGAATGAACTCTTTATTTTGAGTTGAACCTTTTTCCAAACACGCATTTCAAGTTTTGTCAATTTTCTTAATCACGTCTTTTCAAATGCGTTCATTTTTTTAAACGCGCTTTCACATTCATTTTCTATTAAATGCGAAGAATAAAAACGTCCAGAATACAAAGTTCACATGCATAAAGCAAATTTTAAAGAAAGGCGCAATTTGAATCGTTATTTTTTAGTGTGGCATATTTTGAGCGTTAAAAATCTCTTAGTTTAAAATTTTTCAAGTTTTAGTAAGTCAAAAATGGTCAAATATAACTTCATCAGTATCAAATGTATCGCAATTTTACAATTTCTTTCACTTTTTTGTATTTTAAATGCTAGACGTTATTTTGGGATATCTAATAGTAGGTAACTTTATCCTATTTCTCAGGCCCTTCTCAATTTGATAAGAGGCCAAAACCCAAATGGCATAAAAGAGGTTCTTTCCATAGAGTTGGTTCTTATTCTCGAATTCACAATCTGAGTCAAATGCAATTAAAACTTCAGTTTTTTAAATTTTTAGGAATGGGCGCAGTATTTAGAAAAATTTTCAGTTGGGAAAAATATATATTTTTTCCTTACCATGATTACATTGAATGGTCCAGAATGCTTTGGGACAGCTGCTCCTGTGAAGGGTTTGAGTTGGCTGGTGAAGATGTGAACAACAGTACCAGTAATAAAAGCGCTTATCATCTCATCCGACATGAACGAAGTCAAATATCCAAGCCTACACAAACCCATGGCTGTCTGCAAAAAAGTTTAACCGTATTGACATTTTTTATCAATAATAATAATAAAAATCATTACGTTCATTAGTTGTTAGTTTGGGGAAGAAAAAAGCAAAGTTCTAAAGTATAGCAGATAATTAATATTATAGCTTAAGAGAAATGCAACAGTAATAATTTTGTAAGAGGCTTATTTTTATATACAGATTTATCACACTCATAGTGGAGTGAATAAAAACACATTTTTATTTTTTAATAAAAGCATATGCTAAATGCAAACCTGAAATTATTAATGCAATCAACACTCCAGGTTTTATTATTTATGTATATATAAGTTCAAAATGAAGATAAAACAAAGGAAAATTATAGACATATGAAAAAGGGGGGGGGATAATAATTATAAAAATAGCTGAGCATTATTTTCTTGAAGAATAGCTCCTGAGAGATCTACTATGAGTGTCAACATAATTGGCTGAAGGATGTCACGAACGTACCGCTGGACACAGCAAGGTGATCGTGTGTCATATGCGATCTCTTTAATCTATAGGATCATGTTAGCTGTGGAAGCGATGTACTGCTATACAGCGTAGGCAGGATTGACACTCTCCCGCCATTGCATTCGTTTGGAGTGGTGTCGCTCTCAACGGAGTTGGACTTCAACCTAATAAAACCAGATGGTCCTCAATGATGAATCCTGATTCAATTTGAGTAGTGATGATCGTATACAAGATGGGGGGGGGGGTTGCTGTGGTAAATCCCTCAATCCTACCTACGTTGTACAGCAGCACACCGCATCTATAGCTCGTATGATGGCGTAAGGTGTCATCGCATACGACACACAATCACCCCTAATATTGATCCACCATGCCATGGCAGCCCAGTGGTACGTTCATGACATCCTTCAGCCACATATGTAGCCACTCCTGATAGGGCTCCTAGGAGCCCCTATTCAACAATTCATTGCTTTTCCACACACAGTAAGGGTGTCACAGGAATGTCTTTGCTACTATCCTTTCTTGCCTGTTCAATCCCCAGATTTGTCTCCGAACGAGCACATCTGGGACGACTTGGAACGACCATTTGAACAGCCTCCGAGCTTAGTCGATTTAACTGTGTTTTTATAGCAATTGTGGAACTAAATGCATCAAGACATCGTAAGAGACTTGTAAACTTCAGTGCCCGACCTTATAGAATTCGCATGCATTCGCGCCAAAATTAAAAAAAAGGGTGCTAAAGCATCATTTGTATTTTTACTGCAATTAATGATCATTTCGCTTTGGTTTTTTAATCACTTATTGCTTGTATTAACATTGTGCTTATGTATGTTAAGTTTTGTTTCATTCTGACAACTCGCTAATTTTTATGGCAATGCATGTAAGCATATGTTACCGTTTAAGTGTATAATTCGGTTATTTCATAGAATAAATAGGTATTTTATAAATATAGAATAGAATAGAATAAGTATAGAATAGATGAAAAATTTGTTGCTTTATCTAGTTATTCTATATGAAATAACTAATGATAGACTGTTAAAGTGAAAAATGAAACATTTCAAAGCTATTTTATAAATTTATTGATCATAAATAACAAAAATCTCTCGAAAAATACATTTTATCCTTATTGCGAATAATTAATTGATAAATACTAAGGAAAAGCAATATAAACTAAACTAAATACACAGTCTAAATTCTACGTCTAAAAGCAAAGAAATGAAACGCACACATTATTTTATAGAATACCTAGTTAAATTGTAGAATTCAATAATTTTATATACTTTAACTAACTGGTCTAGATATTTAATGAAATACCTAGTTATTCTATTAAATAACGCATTTCACACTTTAACAATGACAAAATATTTAACCATTATCAAACCGTCATTGAAAGAAGGTCTTCCCAAGCTTTTCCAATTTCGGCCTGGAGCTTTTTCTTTTATAATTACTGTTGTTGTTGCTGCTTTTGTAAATTGTTAAGACTACTTTGCATATGGTCATTTTCAAAATTTTATTTAATTTTTTAGTTACTACTTTGAAAAAGACACTTATTTTTTTCTGAGTTCATTTTAATAGCATAATGAAAAACTGAATTAATATATATATATTGTTTTCGTTTTCACAGTTCAATGCTAGAAACTATAATCTACACATTTTTAATTGCTTTTCCCAGTAAATGGAAACGAAAATATATAATTATTTTCTTCATACACATCAAGATCCAAGGTTAAAAATTAGCAAAAACGTGATGACTGCAAAAGTTCAATGATCTTTACTTAGCATTGAAGCTTCGCAAAACAGGTCTGATTATTCACATTTAATATAAATTTTTATTCAACTGTTTGCTTACTACTTCATTATTGAATATTGTCAGTAGAGTAGGAAAGTTACCATTGAAATTATCAGTTAACTTGAACATTAAGTGAATTTTAATATGCTGATAACAGTGATGTGTTCATCATTCTTATCATTAGTGAGTGCCTGAAAAAGTTACGCGAAAGGTTGATCTGAGATATTTATAGTACAGTATCAAGATATAAAATTTAAAAAAATGCTAGTGAAATAATTTCTTCGGTAGTAAAATTTCTAAATCTTTCATGTTAGTATAGCTGACAAAGATAAATTTTTTAAGTGAGCCTGAAAAATTCTTTACCTGAAGTATACCAACACAGAATGTAAGAATCATTGCAATATGGATTTTGTCATGAACTATGGGAGGATTTAGGCCTGGCATTATAGTAGAATTGGTTGCATTGGCGATGGAATTCCATGAATCCATTTGTAACTTATATTGTAACATTTCTTGCTGATGAATGTATTCTACTTCCGTACCAGCCAGAAGACTTGAAATGGCAAATGTACCTGTTAAGATAACATCATTGAAAATGTTTAGATTTTAAAGTATTCATTTTTTTCGTAATTTAATGTGATTAGAAATAGAATTAAAACTAGGCTATTGTTACTCCTACAAATTTGTTTTGAAAAATAACATTTATTGTAATATAAAAAGAAAAAATTCAAGATATGTCTTCGTAGTTAAAATTTAACTTTTCTTTAGCAGTGCAACTAATCATCACAATAGCAATTATTTTATTTGACGCAAACAAGATTTTTTTTATTGCAACGTGACAAATTTGCTATCTTCTGACTTCACAATGTTTAAATCTTATTTAAAACGTACTGTTTTCAGAGATATTTCTTTATTATGTGCAGGGAATAAAATTTCGTTAAAATATTTAATAAAAGTCATTAAAAATTACTACGAATTAATCCCACAAATGTTTAAAGGCATTTTCTATGTTGTTATGACACTCAGGCATTAATAACGTTACAATTACTATTTAAAGCAATAGTTTCTTTTTTGTGAAAGTTCAAAACTACGAGGCTTCGATTGTTACACAGCTGACCGCACAGTCAATGCAACAGCTAAGCCAGCCAACAGAAAACTCAAAACTATGTCCATTTTGCATAAATTTGCATTCTGCTGTAAATTTTAGTGCTACTAGTCGTGTGTTCTCGTTAACGTACGATATGCACAAGAAAAGTTTATAAATTATCTGACAACCTAAAAAATCAATAACTTCTTAGAACAAAGTTATCTTGGTTGCATTTGCCACAGTTATATTACAGTATTAGATAAACTTTTGTTTTTACAAGGGATAATCAACAACACAAAAATTAACTGCAGTAAAAAATGCCATGAAGTAACTCATGAAAAACTTGAAGTAGTACATAAACTATATAAATCAGCATTTGTAAGTAAGTAAAGGATAAGAGAAAAGCTGCACATGTATAAAATTGCATACTGCAGTTAATATTCAAGTAGTTTCTGTTTCTCTTTCTGGTCAAGTTGTCTTATTTCCATTTCATTGAGAATATCAAAGTTGGTCAGCTTATTTATTCCTTATTTTGTTATTAAAAGGAGACAAGTATGGATGCGGGTTCTGCATCAAATTAAAGAATTATAAAAAGTTAATCACCACCAATTTTGAAAACAATAATTTATATAAAACTAGACGAAAACAGATTTAGATGAGGACAATTTAATATCACTGTAAATTATAACCTGAAAAAAGAAATGTTAGCTAAAAAATATTTAAGTACACTCAAGATGAGAGCTGTAATTTAAAGTATATAAAATGCGTAATAAATTTTATGGTGAAGTAGTGTGAAAATAATTCATGCTAACTTAGCACATATATAGGTTAAATTAGCATATTTGGAACAAATTTTGTAAAAAAATAACAAAATAAAAAATAATATTTTTAAAAACCACGTTTTTGTAGTGGAGAATAATAATTAAAAAATAAAAATTTGAAAAACGAAAAACGTGGGGAGCATGAAATACATAACAGCAATGTTATATTAGTGTATGTGTGCTCATGAGAATATGTATATGTATATCTGTAATTGTAATTGTATCTGAATGTGTATGTGGAATATGTTTGTGTATATGCATGTGTATGTGGATGTATAAGTGGATGTGTATGTGGCTGTGCATGTGTATGAGTAAAAAAATGTGTATATGTATTTCATGCGCCCCACGTTTTTCGTTTTTCAAATTTTTATTTTTTAATTATTATTCTCCACTACAGAAACGTGGTTTTCAAGAATATATATTTTTTATTTTGATACTTTCTTTGTACTCACTTCCAAAATCTCAATTTTTTCACTCACTGTACACAAAACTTTTCAACTGACATGTGACACTAATTTGAAATAATCGAATCGACAACAAAAGACAATCGCGAAAATAATAATTTTTCTTTAATTTTATTTTACTTTGTATGTCTTTTTTCTCTTCATTTTCATGCATTGTCATCCAATTCTGAACTACGTGCCAAATTTGAAGTCTGTAGCTAGGCGGGAAGTTGGTTTAAAATCGATTACAAAATTCCACCCGAACAGACATACACGAAGGCAAGTTAATATAAACGTGGTAAAATATTTCGATGCATTTATCATATAGCTTCAAGAAGTATTTTTATAATTACTTACTTAAAGTCGAGAGCTGTAAGTTATTTTTACAAAATTCATATGTAACTGCTATAGAGAAAGCACAAACTTAAAAAAATGTCTGCTGGCTCCTATCAGTTTAATTAAGTTCTTATTTTTACTTATTTTTTTAAACATTTTAGAGTAAAGATTAACTTACCCATTGATACATGTCTGGATGTTCCTAATAAAACATAGACTAAAACCGGATAAAATGAGGTGTACAAACCATAAACTGGTGATACAGCTGACAACTGAGCATAAGCCATGCCTATAAACATAGAATAAAATGTATCAATTTCACCTTAACTATACCTTTCAATGAATAATAATAATAATGATGATTACCTTGTGGAACATGCATGATTAATAAAGTTACGCCAGTTAAAAAATCTAAAAAGAGGTCATTTTTAATACTGTAATCTGGAAGCCACCTAGCTATTGGCAATGCAGCTTTGATAAATCGATCAACACAATCACATGATACTTTGACATTTTTTCTAAAGGCTGAATGGACCTGGGAATTGAATTATTTATTATTTTATTTTACATACTTGTCAGAGTGTTTCTAAAATATTTTAAATTCTATATCGTACATACTTTTTCTGGAAATGAATCAGAATCTTTTAATGGAGGAGAAGTTTCGTCCAGCAGCACCTGTGTCATGGCATCTCTGTCTATTTCGAATCGACATGGTGTTCGATTGCTGCAAAAAAATTTGCATGTTATTACAAATTGACAGATTCAATAATAAATAAATAAATAAGTGATTTAACTCGTTTAACAAACATAAAAATTAAAATAGAGAACTACTTTTATCGCTATTTAAGTTTTATTTGATTTTTTTAATTTAAAAAATTTCACTATGAATGTTAATATTTATTTCTATCAATATATAATCTCTCTCTCTCTCGCTTTTGCTACTTTTGATTGACGTCCACTAGAGCACGAGTTTGAAAAGTAAAGAACTTTCGAGAAATAAATAAATTGTATGCAATATTATTTAAAGGAAAAAAGCTGAAAGAAATCCACAAAAAGCTTTTAAATTTGCAATGATTTTCAAAAAAAAACAAAACAAAACAAAACAAACTCTTATTGAAATTGGAATATAAATTGATCCTATCAGTACATCAAATTTCAATTCTGTAGTTGCATTTCAGTGGACCAAAATTGTTCATTTCTAACTACAAATTTAACTATTATTAACAATCGAATCGTATTTTTTTTAAGCCAATGAACTCTTTGCGCATTTTTTCTGCTCACCTTCATAATTTTATGTTTCTATGTCTTATAGATTTTGAGCAGCAAAGCAAAATGTAAACGTAAAGCAAAAAAAAGTTTAAAAAATTCGTAAAAAAGCACTTAAAATTGCAATAACTTTCAAACAAATTGAAATTTTGAAAAAAAAAAAACAACAACAACTCAGTGTAAAGTTTATAACCAAATGTAGCTCTTTAAGCATGCTAAAATTTTACCCTTTAGTAGCATACCTACTTCCTGTAAAATGACCGATATGGTGTTTTTTTCCATCAAGTTTAACAGTTAATAATTCTCGAACAAATCATGGAAAAATTATTTGTTATTATTCTATTATAATTCCTGCCCTCAGTAATTTCAAGTTTCTGAGTCTTACAGCTTTTGAAAAACAAAACAACACATAACGTTAAGTATGACACCCGAAACAGCTTTGGCTCTTACGATTTTATTTAAAATAGAGAGATAACTTACTTTAAAGTTAGTGTGGTTAAAAAGTATACAGTTCTTTAACCTTTTATGGAGCAATTTTTTTTCTGTAATGTTATGCTAAATATCTTTAGGATTGAGTTATAATAAGAAATTCATTTAACTATTGCTAAAAATTAATTTGATTTTAAAGTCCTTTGTTTTGATGGGAAGATGGGAGGTATTTTTTAAAATTTTATTTATTTTAAAAATTTAACTATTCTAAAAATATAAAAATATCTAAAAAATATTTTGCTAACTAAGGCATGAATGAGGAAGAAAAAACAAAAACAAATAACAAGATAAATCAAAAATAAAAGTGCAAGGTAATTTGTGGAACATCAAAGAGTTGTTCATTCTTGATGAGAATAGTTTTTGAATTTAAGGTTCATACTAATCCGTTACGGGTTTTCCATTTATTTTGCAAGGTTATTACTAATCCGTTACGGGTTTTCCATTTATCTTGCAAGGTTATTACTAATCCGTTACGGTTTTTCCATTTATTTTGCAAGGTTATTACTAATCCGTTACGGGTTTTCCATTTATTTTGCAAGGTTATTACTAATCCGTTACGTGTATTGTAGTTTTAATTTCTTTAGTTTATGTGGTGGTTGCCAAATAAATGTGTTTTTATGAAAAGAACTTTCTTTAATGTAACTTGATTCGTTACTTGTTCTAGGTATATAATTACAATTAAATTCAATAAAAAAATGATCAAATGAATGAACGCATAAGGGTAAATAGCTACCCACAATGTTGGCCTCTATTATTTATCACACTCTAGCTTTTTAACTCTTACTGTTAGCCTACATTTATTTAAGCAAAGTCTTTTATTGATATTATTTTCATTATATTTTCTGAAGTTATCAGCAAATGGTTGTACAAATCATAAGTGGAAAAATAGTTTCCATCAAAATTTAAAAATTAATTTAGTTTGTGGGAAGTATATTTCCCAAGGAATTATGAAGGATAAAAGCGAGAGAGACTTTAAGTATTCTTGAAGAGAATACCTTTGAATCACTTCATTCAGAATGATTACAGTTCATATTTTATCACAATTAGTATTATAGTGGTTTCACCAGATTTGGTGATATGTGTATCAATAAATATCGAGGTAATTTTAATTAAAAGAGTAATTATGGTGGAACAGGGGATCATGCACCAGTTGCAAGCAAGACTCGACAAGGAATTTTGTGAAAATCAGTGTTATAATGTATAAAACAATGTGCTGAAAAGCATTAAGTAGTTTCCAATAAAGTCTTTTCCCAATTATTTTGTAAAAAAAATCCTAATCAAGGAATTTGATCACAATTCAAAAAAAATTAATATTTCTGCTCTTAAAAAGTTTTGAAGTTTAAAATTAATCATTATTAGTTTGAAGGGAATTAACAGGAAAAACTATTTTAATGTATACTGAAAGCTATCAAAACCTATAATAATAATGAGTTATTATAACTAAATATACAATAACGATAATTCTCACATTAAAACCTGCAGTTTTTAATGATAAAACTATTTAGTAAAAGCAAGGACAAGACATTGAAAAGGATCATTTGGTTGGAAAAATCAATTTGTGTCTTAAATTTAACATTTTATAGCTAAATGACAACAGATGTTTACCTTAAATGTGAAAAAAAGCATACCATATACGAAACAAAGAACAAAAAAAATTTATCAGATATTCTATTTGGTTTAAATAAAGATATTGCATTAGAAAGGAAAATCCAATATTTTCTTAAAAAGTTTAAAATTTGTTTATTTAAGGAACAACAAATATTTTTATTACACGAAAATTAAACGTATTCTCATACGAAACTAAGGGCAATTTTTTTTCCAGAACTGTTAAAGTATCAAACACATCATCTATGATGTTTTATTTGTGTACTATGTTTAATTTGTGAACACTAAAATATTAGGAAGTAATGATATTTTTATTAGAAATTTTGCTTTGAAATACATTTTTTTTATTATTTTAACAAATTTTGAAATTATTTCTATATTCTCTAATATAGAATTTTTGTCACGTTTCTGTCATATTGTACACAATATTTAAAATGAATAATAAAAAAAAAATAGCCCGAAAATAGTAAAACGTAATACAATTGGATGCCTGCAAGCGACGTCATCGTCAAAGCAGACAAATCAGGTAAGACACACCCACGTGACATCACTTACAGGTATCCAATTAAATCTAATTTAAATCACATGGTTTAGCATAATCACTTCACAACTTCTTTTCGAGTTGCAAGTACCCAATTTCGTGGCAACAAACAAGTATCTTTACTAAGACACAGAAGCCCTGTTTAATATATATTTGTTTAAATTTACAATTAAATTATTCTCTTTCGACAATTGCCAATTAAAAAAAAATTTTGTTCTTAAAACATTCAACTGTCCAGTTCATATACTAATAGAATTTAAAACGTGCACAAAACTAGGTCACGTGAGCTGTATGTTTTGCCAAGATAATGTGTGATTAAATCGACTGTAGATGAGTTAATAAAAAAGATTGTTGTAAGGAGTTGTTGAAAACACCTGATAAAAATGACTGCAAAAAAGTAATACAAACAAAGTGATTGGGGAATTGTAGATGAGGTAACAAGAATCTGTAACGGTAGGTGTACAATCTTTGTGGGCTTAAGTTGAACGTATAAATGAACTTTGTTCTCTTGAGTTNTAATATTACAGGCCTTAAAAAATTTTTTTACAAAAGAGTACCGTGTAGCCTTAAGTTGAACGTATAAATGAACTTTGTTCTTTTGAGTTAAACCTTCAGTAAACAAAGCATTCAGTCAAACGCTATTTTTGAACACTTGAATATCAAAGTAGCCGCAGTATGTGATTTCGATGGATTATCATTATTCAAATTTTGTACCTTTTTTTATCAGCAATATATATGAGTACCATAAGGCGGTCGTAAGTTTCATTGTCCTTCGTCCCCTTCATTGCAGATATTGCAGTATTTTAGATTGTCAATACTGCAAATTCATCCTTCCTTTTTTAATGTTCTTGTATACCAGCAATATACATGCAATCCATATATTGAATACATAGTTCCTATGGATTAGTGAGAGAATGTCAATATTGCAAATTTAGTCTTTCCCGTCTTTTTAATTGCCGGCAATGTATCCGTCATCGTTGCTTCGTTGTTCTTCTGAATCGCAGAGAAAATATAAATGCAATGAAATATTTTCTCTTCCTTTTTAATTGCAGACAATATTAGTCTATGTTTGTTTATTTTTTTCTCTCTGGTTGAGAAGGAAGACAATATATCTTTGCAAAATAATCCTTACTTTTTTTTTTATTACAGATATTAAATAGTGGCTGTGTAAGCATTATCACATTGTTCTTTGAGTTGGAATAAAAACGCTTTCAATAAAAATGGTTCATTATTATTATTTGTATAAGTCAATAGGATTTAAAGGGGGCTCTTACATCAGTTTTGAAAAATTTGCTTACATTTTACGTGTTTTAAACTCAAAATGTGCGTGTAAGAGAAAAAATAAATTTATCATACATGCGCATAGATATATGAAAAAATACATGCAGATTTAAAAAAATTAATGTATCAAAAATGCTTGTCAAAGAATGCGGATATATGTTCGTTTGAAAAATGAACATAACTCAAAATGAGTGTTTCAAACATTGACATAGATCAGAATGCCACAAATGCTCCACAGGATTGAAATCTGGGAATCGTTTTTAACAGTGCAACAAATTTCCACCATATTACATCAACCAATCCTTTACCATACAAATGACACTAAACGTATCCCGTTAAAAGTACCAACTAACCATTCAAATAAATATTCAGCATTACGGGATATGCTTGGTTTCAACCTATGTTCAGATATGATGTTTTACTTAGACTAACATGTGCAGAGTGCTAAAATACAAAATGACCACTCTGAATAACTTTTGTTCTAATGATTGAATTTTCACGTTCTAGAAATTAATCTAAATGGTTTGAGAAGGTGACTTCAAATATGCTAATTAATTAGTGCATACGATATTTTAAGTTACGAAATGAGACACAAAAACGTACTTTCTCTGAATACAACAAACCAATGCATGCAATTACAATTCAAAAATGTATCGACTATTATTAAATAAAACAATAAAAAGTAATAAATATTTATTAAAATGTATTTTTTGCATGGAATTATCTCTGGATAATCAAATTTTATGATTGTATGCAAAATTTTTTCAATTTGCCTTAACAGTTCGTGACATATGGCGAAAGTGCCCCAAAAATAAAGTTAACGTCACGGGGTTGAAGACTTCGGATCGCTCTCCTGATTAAACTATGAGGATCATATTTCCGTCGAATAAAGAGATGTTTATTCAGAGTAAGTACATTACCGTGTCTCATTTTGTAGCTTAAAATAACGTCTGCACTCGTAAATTAGCATATTTGTAGTCACTCGCTCGAACCATTAAATTTGAGTCCTAGAACGTGAAGATCTGATTATTAGATCAAAAGTTATTCAGGGTGGTCTGTTTTTTTTTTCGTTGGCGCACTGTACAGTGCGCAAAATTAAAAAAATAAAGACTTTGAATAGCTCTTGGTCTAATAATAGGTAATAGGATTTTCAAATACTAAGATTCAATCTTAATGTCTTCAGCTAGAATATCCTTAGTTGTTGATGGATCATGGGTTAGAGACCCATTGCTGTCAATCTAACCGTGGGTGGTTTTCGTGGTTTTCCTCCCTACGTAAGGTAAATGTGGGTTAGTTTAATCAAAAATCCTCTACGAAGGCAAATTTCTCCTAATGCTTGATCCAGGAGTTCCCTTGTCTTCTGGATTGAAATCAAAATTACAAGAATACGGAGTTGAACATCGGTTGTCGTAAACTGAACATTCGTTCGACTGTCCAACGACGGTTATAAAATAAAATCTTAATGGTTAGAGGGCCCAACATTAATTGTGCTAATAAATTGGAGCAGATGTTTACTTTTTGTGTATTTCGCCATAATTCGAGATCGAATTAGGCTAATAAATTTTTTCCTACAATTATAAAATAGTTTATCAAGAGATAATTTCCCGCAAAAAAGTTTGAACCATAAAGCTTTAGTTCAAGTACCTTAAAATCAGATTCTAAGTTATTTAGCGTAATTCATATTTTTTTTGGGCGCTATACAATAATGTATAAGAGCTAGAGGATATTTATTTTCCTGTATATATATGCATATATTTCTGTCAATCTATATGCATGAATCTATTTTTTTGAACAGATAACATTTGCAGTGCTCAACGGAGATATTGGTGTGTTAATTACTGATATCTATTTCCCNAAAAATATTGATTATTACTCAATATTATACAGAAATATGAGCAATACTCCTTAAGTGGGCAGGGCTACCAGACTCTCCCCTACGTTAAAATCAGATCATTAGATTCTAAGTTATTTAGAGTAATTCTTATTTTTTTGGGCACTATACAATAATTTATAAGAGTGACAGGATATTCCTGTCTATATATATGCATATATTTCTGTCAATCTATATGCATGAATCTAATTTTTTTCAACAGATAACATTTGCATTGCTCAACGGGGATATTGGTGTGTTAATTACTGATATCAATTTTTTCCCCCCGTGAAATTTTAAAAATAGATTTGTAGGTTACTGATAAGTTTGACATATACCTAATAGTATTAAATAAGATAATATCGATGTTTTCTTTTAAATGTCTATTGTCGCTTAGCAACACTTTGTACTCGTAAATATTGATACCCTAGTAAAAACGCTTTTTATTTTCTTTTTATCGATCAGAAATAAATATATTTTAGTGATTAATAAAATTCAAGACAAAAGTTTGCAATAATTTGTTTCTGAAATTTTACAATATGTTGTTTTGTCTGTCTTATTTATTTTAATTTAGTTCTTTTTATAATATTTACATACCTATCAAAAAAAAAAGAAAGAGAGGGGGGGGGCATTAAAAATTTTAATAGAAAAAGCACCTTGGATACCTTGAATTATTCAGACGAAACATTATTTAACTTTTGAGATTAATATTTAACAGACATTACTTTTTATGCTGCTAATCTTTTTTATAGAAATTTTTATTCTATTTTAAGTTTTTTACTATAATTCGCGTTGTAGTTTACCAGATGAAGCGAAAATTTGCAAATAAGTTGTTTACATCATCATTGTTAAACATCAATTTTGCGTCAATTAAACTGAAATATGGTGTATGGCTGATTTTTTTAAAACCTTTTTAAAGGATTTATAAGAATAAAAAAATTATAATTGGTTAGTTTTTGTTTCTAAACTAAAACTTTTTTATTTAAAATATTAAAATAATTAGTATTTAAAAAAAACATATTTAATACATTTTAACAAAGTTTGTTCGAAAAAAATCGTGTCACATTGCTATCAGTGAACGAGATTATATAGGTTATTGAATAATGTTTATTTACATACAGTTTTTAATGAATAAATTAATTTTATAATTGCAACTTGTATGTACATATCATAAAAAACACAAATTTTAATAACTTGCAATAATAATTTTCATAAATTACAATAAATTTTCGTAAAACTTAGTTAAGATTTTAACCAAACGAATATCTTCTCCTCCTAATATGTATTTTTTTGTTGTTTTAATTGCACAATACATGAAAGGACTCTTCCTTAAAAATTTACCCAGTTGCATCACCATATTATTTTCATGAGACTTACAAGTATTGTTGGTAGTATTAAGTAATTTCGCAATTACAAAGATTATTGTGCTTAATTGATGAGCGTGAAATTTTTTTTAAAGAATATGATATAATGCATAATTAAAATACCTAATCATAATGAAATTCACAAATGAGAACATATACTACGGACTGCGCAATGTAAAAAATTTAGGTATAAAGTACCGGCACTTTGGGTGCATCATCCGTAAAATCTATTTTTACCGTAAAATATTATACTGTAATTTCTTCAGTAATATTTATTTAATTAGAGTGATTCAGTGGTTTTACGGTAATTATTGCTGTAAGATTACGGTATTTCAGATTTTTTGTTCCGTAACAAGTTGCGGTAAAAATGGATTTTACGGTGAAAAAAAATCACCGGCCCGAGTGTAAGTATTTTTTATCCTAATTTGATCCTGAATTTTTTACTTTTGCAGTGTAGAAAACGCAAATAGATGTAGATAACAGAAAATGACTGTACGATTTTCATAAAAAAATAGTTTTTGAATTGATATCGTGTACACATTTTTTGTTCCCCGGAGAGTTGAACGAGATTTGATCCGGAATTGATCAAAGTGTGAAAGGATATGGAAAAAAGTGGCCAAAGGGTTCTAAAAAAAAATTAAGAAGAAAAAGAAAATTGGTCATAACTTTTTTTACGGATACAGATAGTATGAGAAAAAACTGTATGATAGAAAGAAAAAAAGTATTCATGCATCTTGTATGAATAGTTTTATGTCCTCCCGAATGACAGGGAAAACAGTCGAAATTTTTGCGAAATATAACAATAGCAATAATTTCGACAAAAATATTTTCAACACGCGTTGGCACATTTTCTCAAAAGAGCGATTTTTTATCCTTTGATATTATTCGCTTTTATTTAATAATCTCGATTTTCTTATATTAATTTCTTCTCGATTTACTTAAACATTTGACAGCATGCATATAACTATAATAATGCAATTTCTGTTGCGTATAAGATTGTTTTATAAAGCTTTATCGTTCTTTAATCGATTATAGTTTATAAATTCATAAAATTTTAGCGCTGACTTCAGGAATTTTTTTTTCATTTTAACAACTTTTGAAAGCGCTAGCTTTAATAAAATTAGTTAAGAACAAAATAATTTTCGAAATCAAAGGACGGAAATCAGCACTACCATTTTATTATTTGTGATGGAAAAAATTGTGAATACGGTTTTTTAGGAGGAAAATTCTTTAAGAAAAACAGAATGTTTATTTTTGGAACGGTGATTTAAATGAAAAATTTTTTCAGAACAATTTATAATGCATAAACCCGTAAAATAATTCAATTAGGTAATGATTCTAGAGTATAAATTAACTTGACATTTTTTGAGATACATATTTTTTTTGTATTTCATTCAAATCTGTATATGATATGTTGATATTTATAACTTGACAACAGATGTTCAGATATTTTGCATGAAATATTTTATCAAGCATTTAAGATAAAAGATGGATAATAAAAAAAACTTGAACTCTATGCAAAAACACATCTGATATCACTTTTAGTTCAAGAGCAGCGATTGATCTCATAATGTAGGTCGTGCAATACCGGCAGTGACCTATTTTTACCATCTTTATTTTTTCATAACAAATATAACTTTCGGCTGACAACGTAAAAATTGAGTAAGCATACGGAGAATTTTCCATCAAAAAAAAAAATAATACTTTGACCGTGGCCTATTTTTTTTTGTTATAAATTACGAAATTTGATTTGAAGTACTTTTATTTTGTTTATCAAAAATGCTGCATTAACCCTTTGGCCATAGATTCAACAAGTGTGTTTGTTTGGAAACCACTTTGTAATCATAAAAGAAAAATTCTTTTCTTTTTTTTAATATTAAAATTCAAAAATTTTAACAATGAAATTTTCACAAATCTTGTTCGACAAGAATTTTAACTTCAATGACGCTACAAGTCACATTTTTTAACGGTGTTAAAAGAGCTTTTCCTTTTTATTCATATCTGTGGATCTTTATTAACCAAAAAATGCTAAAATATAAAGTAACTGTTCCAAGAATAAATATTTGCTCTTTTTTTTTAATCGAAACTTTGAAACATAACTTTTATAATTTTTTCACGAGATTTTTTTTTGTTGTTTCACAAAAAGACTTTAAATTAAAACAATATGATTAATAATTCTACATGTCTTGATCATTTGAGAGACAAAAATTGGTCATATTTTAATATTTAAAAAATATTAAGTTTAAACGCCTTTTTTTATTCCTGTTTTTTATATTTGGCATCCACAATCACACGCCCAAAAATTAAAGATGACTTTAATTTTGACTCTTTTAAATTTATGATCAGTACCAGAGGTTAAATTTAAAAAGAAATGATTTTTAGATTAGAGTTCTTTATGCAAAAATTAGTTGATAAGAAACATTCATATAAGAATATTATTTACTTAAGAAACAGCTAGGCGTAATAATTTTTTTATTATAGTTAACATCTGAGTGCTGCATATTTATTTGCCATAAAAACTCAAGCGATGCATAGCCTGTCCATTCACAGTAGCATTAAATAAATTAGGCTAAGCAGGTTAAACAAACTGTAAATGTTCTCATATCACTTTCATAAGCAAATACACACTAGACATAAAACGACAAAGTTTTCTTATAAAAAAATTGACGATAGTTTCTTGGATTTTTTCATACGTTGCTATCGTGCGAAAAAAAGCAGCTCTCAAAATAGTGTTTCGTTTAAGAAAATTTACTATTTAATGTACTAATTCAATTATTGAAATGATTTTTAATAATAAATTTTTCTCGATAAAGTTAAATGATGAGCTATTTTCCTAAAGAATTAAGAGAAATTTGTTTAAAAAAATGACCACCTTTGGTTTGGTTTTTAGTTGGATAGCCCTCACTATCTCAGAAAAAACTTCTGGCTTAATACAAAACATACTAAATTCTTTAATTCAACTTAACCCATTAATTCCCTACCTCAAAAAATGGTTCTATGAAAAAAAACTTTGTGAAAAAGTGGTCGTACATATTTAATTTATACTAAGTGGATATTTTTTTCAGTTATCAATCACTTTAGCTTTAAAAGAGCACTGTGAATTGTTTTTAGTTCAAAGCATAAATAGATATATTATTAATATATTATGGTAGACGCAGAGTAATTTTAATTATACAAAATAAATCCTAATCATAAAATATGTGTATTACCGCAGGTTTTTTTTAAAATAGGAATAGTATTTTAAAATGGATGATAGGGACAAAAAGATAAATATATTATGACCATCCCCAAAAATTGTGAAAAATTTGATGACAAGAGAGTTAGAAATTAAACTCCCTGTTCCGAAGAACGTTTGACAGAGCCAGTATCAACAATCTAAAAATACTCGTGAAAAATATTTTCAAAAAGAGCATTCAATGATATCAAGCTTGACCCACTAGCATCACCCTAGAAGGGGGGGAGGATGAATTCAAAATTTTTTTTGTACGTATTTACCAAACTTTGAATAATTATCAAAACTAAGAACATATTAATAACAAAGAATATTAAAAAAGAATGAAAAATTTATATTGCAAGTAAATACCGTTCAATAAGGGACTAATAATTTACAAGCATACTTTTTATAACCGTTATAACATATTATTTTTATGCTCATGGCAACCAAAACTATGTAGAACTGCTTTATTTATAAATATTCTATGAGATTTTTTTTCCGTTCAATTAAAATACATGAAACGGTAAAATAATTATCTTTCTATGATACATAGATGACATGACTTTTAAAGTTTGACTTTTGAATTTTTAATTGAATTTCGAATATCATTTATCAGCGTTTGTCAAGCTTTCTTTAAACGTTTAAGTAGAATAAGAGCAAAATGAATATTGAGTCTTTTTATTCTTCGAAAATTTAGAAAATTAGAGTTTGTGTGTAACCCAAAAAGGACAAAATTAAACACTGTCATACTTTTTCAGGTGAATGATGATAAATGGGGAAAATAAAATAAGAGTTTCAATGTAGCATCTAGGAAAAAAAAGGTTCTACCTAGGGAAAAACTATAAGGTAACCTCTTCTAGGTAAATGGTAAAATGTTGCATGACCTCGCTAACGGGTTTTGGCGAGAACGGGATAAATGATGTAAAAAAGAAAAAATATATAAGTTATGATAGACAAATGGGGTATTGTTTCCTGCGTTATTTCTAAAGCTGAATAGTTTGAAAACCAAATTCAAGTCGATAGGATATTTTAGAAGAAAAGTGTAAATAAGTAATTCCTAAGCAATCTACAATAAAAAATAGTTCCTATTTAATATTTTAAAATTGCATCTGTCCCTCTTCTAGAAAGCAAGATGGGGTTAAGAGTTCAAATTTGGTATCAATAGATATGCTTTCTGCAACATCTATCATACTCATCTGTCCCTCTCCTGGAAAGCAAGATGGGGTTAAGAGTTCAACTTTGGTATCAATAGAGATGCTTTCTGCAACATCTATCGTATTCATGTTACCGTTCTGACGTATATTTTTGGAGATATCCCCATTATAAACAATTTATTCCCCATTTTCATATTTATGACAATGCTGTTTGTGAACAAAAATCGATTAGTTTAATTGATGTGCTTTTTTCTGGAGAATCCAAATTTTCAATTTTGTTTATTATCAACCCCCAATGGTCAGGATTGAGTGTTCAATATTGTTATCTACAGAGATAGCTTTTTTAAAATTTTTTACTTTTTGATATCAAACGAGTATTTCATATGCTATTTGTCCGGTCCCGGTCTTTTAGGACACCCTGTATATGTTGTATTTAATAACTATATAATTGAAATAAAATTTGATTTTAAAAGCTGAAAAAAAACTATATGTTCATCAGTTATAAAATAATTTATAAATTTATTTACGGAAATGAAACTCTTTCCCAAGATAAAGCTTTCTGTAATTTTTACTTCTTTAAATAGTAAATTTACCAGAAGCTTCAAAACTGGCTAAAAAAAACATGATAGTTTTTACTCTAAATAATTATGCAAGAGCGTAAAGTTCGTATTTAGGTATCAGCTTACGTTAATATGATACACCTATTCTTCCGAAAACAATAGTGCAATCTAAAACTATCAGTTAAGATATGTTTATTGTTTAGGTATAATTGACGTTTGTAATTGACGTTGCTTAATAGAATAGGATGAGATAGAACAGCCGCAATAACTGTTTCAAAATAAGGTGTTATAAGCTAAATATGAGAAAACAGAAACAAACAAAAAAATTAAGAGTCAGTTAGTGTTGCTGGAGGTTTGTGTTTCAAAGAACATAACTCACATGCGAAATCTTGTTAGGAAACCCATAAACGAAGTCAAATATTCTTAATTTATTTACTTAGTTTTCAAATAAGTACTTAATAAAAAAAATCGTAGTTTTTTGAAACAATAAAACTTAACATGTAAGTTATTGTAGTTAAAATGTAAGTTAGGTAAATTAAATGTATTTATTGAAGGACGTGTTAAGAAACGGCTGTAAAGAGAATGTGTTTTACAATATGATTTTATACACAAATTTTTTATTTTATTCTATGTTAGAGATGTTATATCATCGATAAAAAAATTGTATTCGGAAATTGGTAAATAACGAAAACTTTTAGTTAAAGGAAGAACAAAAAAAACTAACAAAATCCTGATCTTAGAAAAAATTGAATTCGAACAGAATATAAGCAGGTTATAAATGTGTTATAATCTAAAGTCATGATCATAATAAAAAGTATAGACTATCACTCCAAGATAACTGAATAAGACTGAATTAAGAGACTTAGTTATTTTATGCTTCTACTTGATTTTTTCTATGACTGATCTACCTTCAAATTTGCACAATTAGTTTTAAATCAAACTGAATGGATATGGATTTTAGTCAAAAATGCTATTACCGAAATAAAATGCTTACGTATAAGGAAGTTGCAAATTACTGTTTTAATCGGAATATGATTAATTTAGAGAAAAATAGATATTATGATAACCAATTAAGTGGTTGAAGTTAAAAATATTCTCCATTTCTTGCGAATATCATTTCAACTCTGAGTGAGAAATGAACTAGTGACTTTACTAAAACACCTTTAGTCTTACTTCGATGACAATTCGTCAGATTTTGATACTAAATAATATCCCTGATTATCCCGAGTTATCTTGGCAATCATTTATTATTTCGGCAAAACTCAGGTGTAGTAAAAATAATCAATATGCCATTTAGATCGTTTTATAATCGGAAAAAGAAAAAATACTTCCTTCATTACCAATTTGACCAGTTTAGCTTGACTTTTCCATTGGATTGCAAGATTGAGCACGCATTTAGTGGATTTTAATTAAGTTGCAAATTTTTGAAAACTTCAAATTTTAGCCAATTACTACATTAACAACTGCGACAAAAGACTGTCCTTTCTAAACAAAGAAATATACTTGTAAGTGACATGTAATTGAGGAATAGTTGTTACTATAAAAAGACGAAAAGCTTATAAGCAAATAGTTTGTACATTTATACGTTTTTAGAGTAGTTATAAGAATTCATCTGGAACTTAATATTCTGTTCATAAAAGTTTCTATCGAATAATGAGTAATCAGGTAGAAAGTGTGACTTGTTTCAAAGGATTGACGTCATTTTCCCATGAAACACGTCTGAACTAAAAGAATGAAAATTGCAAATTATAACTTGTAGTTTCCAAGTGAAACTGGTTCTAACTGCTTTAGTTCTAAAATCAATTGGAGGTCATTTGTTAAGATGAACGACCGAATTCTGAATGCTTTAGCTTCGATCAGAGAATTAGGTACCATATTTTAAAGACTTTTTTGGGTTTAGAACAAATTAATTTGTTTGCTAGTAATTTTTTTTCTTTGTAACTCAAGGAAAAGTTAAAAAGTTTATCATATCAACTTATAGTTTTCAATTTACCTTTTTGCAATTTTAACCACTCGTAGATCTCATATTTTACGAAAGATATGTAATATTTTGAAATAAATGCTTTTGAAAGTATAAGACTAAGCATTTAAATAATACATTTTAGCACAAACATACCAGTCACTTCTATGAATGTTTAAAAACTTCATAGCATTCGATGTGAAACTAACAAAATATGAAATAAAATAAAAGGATTGATAAAAAAAATATTAACAATGCAAATTGATTTTAAAAATATTTGGTGAAGTAACTTAGAATTTGATGTTTGGTTCTAGAACTGTTTAATAGATTTATTTAAAATTTTGGTGTTTGAAAAAAGAATTATTAAATTATAAAAAATCCGTATGATTTATAACAAAAAATTTATTTCATTATTGACGTGAGTAAAACAAAAATATAAATAAACAAACAAATAAATAAACAATTTATTTATAAAAAATTATTTCCTGCTTGAAATCTTCTTTGCGTAAATGAGTTATCGCATTTTGTGCAAAATGCTTTACAAAAACTTTCAAAAGATATTTTTGCGAAATTATAGTTTTATTAAGAGTGCGACAAATTTAGAAGTAACAATTACATTCAGAAACCCAAGATGTTTGACTATATTTAGGTATAACTAACCTTTAATCATAACCAAAACTACAGTAACAGCCTCCATCATTTGCTTATGGTTAGCCAAACAACACTTTTCATCACTAAATTCAACTTCATTTCAATCATTCAAATAACACGAAAATATACAATGCATAAGAGAAATAATCACGATTATTATTTGTTTATTGTCTGCTACTAGACATTTATAACACTTATCGACTATAAAAGAGTGACTCAATATGCTGTGATGAAATTTTCGTTTTGTTTTCATATATAAATATTTTTACTGTATCTTTAATACATAAAAAAGAAACAGAATTGCGCTTTGGACAAATAAATGAGGATGGAAGTATGAAGAAGACATGAAACTAAGACATGATAGTTAATGAACCAAGCTGATTTTTCCCCTTGTTAACTAGCTCACAATTTTACAGCTTTTTCATAATATAAACTAAGGGATTTTCACGTTCTTTTTTATTAAACTTTTCTATCATTCTTATCAATCGAATCTGTAGTATTTGATTGTTGACTCTTCTTCTAGTAAGATTATAAACAATACTGATGTGAATTATTCTATGGGGGCGTGACATTATTTATCGTAGTTTAAATAAGGCTTGAAGGTTTGGTTTGCCGCGGTCACTGAATGATATTATGTTCCAAACTCTAGACAATTTTCAGATTCGAAATTTTTTAACCTTAGTACATATTGTCAATGTATAGTGTGCCTAATTAGATTAAGATAGTTTTTTACTATCTGATTTCTAAAATTATTAACACGTAATAATTAACACAAAAGAGAATTTTTTCATTACATCACTCATAGTCGAAAGTATTATGAAATTATTAATTTTGTGTACATATCAAACAAGTTTCGATAATTTATTAAGGATTTTCCACAGCAGAGGGACAGTCAGAAATCATAATTTTACATGGAATTTTTTTATGATTTTGATTCAAATAAATTATTTGTATTCACATTTAACACTAAGACATTTTATGTATTTATTTTTTTATTTAAAAAAATACTTTTTGAGTAATATATTAATTGATTTCATCTACCACGCGCGGGACAAAAACGTGAAATGGTTCATTAGTATTACTTTGTTCTAAGTTCTAGAAAAAATATGAACAAAATAATAAACTGTTATTTCTGAGATCGTTAAGATATTAATTTGGAAACAATAGAGATATCAACCAATTGCATCTTTTTTTATCTGAAAAATTTTATCAGTCACAAAAACTAAAAAAAGATAAAACTCGGACAATTTACAGCTTTCATTATATTTTCATCTTTCTTTCTCTGATACAAATGCATCACAGGCAATTACGAAACATAGGGACAGCTTCCGTCTTAATTTTTCCGGTTTGAGATATGACAATACGCGTGATAAGCATTTACAAACATTAGAAAGTGTTGCCTAAATCATGCCACTTTTCACATTTTAATTTCTATCAGTCTCAAATTACTGACACGTGAAATGTTTTAATAGTAAAATATAGTTGTTCAGTTACTCTTATTTTTGGTTATAAAATTTTTGCAGTAAGTACTGAAAATAATTTTTGAAGTTATACTTCTTATGCGACTTCCAACAAGGTTGCGTTAAACGTTTGACGCTACATTTTTATTGGCCGGGAAATCACGTGGTAGGATCCAGTTTTCCTTCATTCATTTCCATATTGTTTTGGATCTCACTAGCATAAAAATAATAAAAGTCATAAAAGTATTGTTTTTCTATAAATACTTTTTTAGTTTGTTTTGATACGCATATAATTTAATAGGGTAGTATTTTTTTAGCAATTAGTGGATAGCAGTGGATAGCAGTGGAAATTTAGTGGATAGCAATTGTAAAAAATGAGTGAAAACAATCCCACGGACAATGCGACGGATTTAAGGCATTGTCAAGGTACGTCTCTTGTGAAGATCAATTGATTGTTAGGTTTTCTCTTCTGAAATTACATTATGACGCATTCACATACATTATTAATACAAATACATTTTCGAGGGCGAGATGATGAGGCAACCACAAGCACTTCCACTGGTTTAAGAGGTTCACGAGGGAAAAATGCACAATATCACCGTGATTGCAGAGCACGGAAGCGAGCGGATCAGGAAAAAGAGTCGTTGAATAGAACTAGTGATCCTTCTACGACTGCTGATTCTTCTACAATTAACGTCGCAGGTTGCGAAGTTTAACTTCTTCCTCGCGGAGGACTCCACGCACTATTTTTTTTATTTTTTTATATATAAGTTCCGCAAGTGTATGATTTTGGAGACCAGATGCCTAATTTGTACAGCCAGCTTCCTAAATCAACCCAGGTTGATTCGTATCGAGCTAGAAAACTTTAGCAAAATGACTAAACGAATAATTAGAGAATAACTTATCCAAAACAAGTGTTTACTATTATAATATGAAATACAGTGCTACATTTTCTGAACTGTTACGAATTCAGCTAATGACAGTCATGAAACATGACAGTTTATAACCAATAAGTGCCAGTATGACTTGAAAATAAAATTTTAATTAAAAAATAATCATTACTTATGAAACAGGTGATTCGGTTCAATATTTGATAGGTATGTGGTTTAGTTATGTTTTCGGTACAACATACAAAACTTTATTATTTTTTTAACTTTTGGCTGGATCATTTTATATGAACCCAAGTTCTACGCAGCAAACATTGCAAACATTATTATATTTGGATATATTTCAGTTTTTGTTGAATTTATTACTATTATTATTGAAGCTACTACAGATAATATTGCTCCAAAGTCACTGTCACTAATCAGAGGAAAGTCCGACGAAACCGGGTTTTAAAGGTTTCTCCTTTTTTCCTAAAAACCTTGAAATATTTAAAAACCTAAAATCGGAAAAACTAATATTTAGTTAATACTCGGTATTTTAAATTATGAAACTAAATGAAACGGAATTCTGAAAATCTATATAATTCAAAATTAATAATGAAACACTTGTGCTGCTACTTTTTTCTTTTATGAAAAAAAAAACGGTCTTTTAAAAATGCGCTGAGCATGAATGGGATAATTTCAGTATAAATACACTGTTAAAATATTAGTCGTCATGCGTAAAATCCATTTTAACCTAAAATATTAAATCGCAATTTTTACAGCACTATTTATTTAATAAGACGATTCAATGAGTTTGTACTCAAAATTCAATGCAATTGTTACTGTAAAAATTATGGTATATGAGATACTTGGTTCCGTAATCTTCCGAAAAAAATGGATTTTACAGTAAAAATTGCCGGTACCCTGAGAATTTTTACCGTAATTTGATCGAGATTTTTTTTCCAGTCCACTTCAAGTGATTATTTTTTAATTTTTCAGGTGCCCGCAAGTCACACTAAACTGAGGCACCCTAGTGTTCTCCCTTACCCACATCTGTTTCCATCATCAGATTTAGTTTATACCACATTTTGATTTCTTTACCACATGAATACAAAATGTAATTGAAGTTTAGTCAAATTTAGATCAATTTTCGCTCATTTTTTCAAAAAAAATGATGAATAATTAAATTGTGAGAAATGTGCTTTGTATGCGCATTAATTTGATATATCATCCCTTCAAAGAGTACCCACAGTTTCTGTTCTAAAAATAATGGAAAAAAATGACTAGTATAATTCTCCCAAAACTATTCCAGTTATTACATCTACCTCATATTTTCCACATGAATGCCACTGAAATATGCAGCCTCTCTATAAATGCTCCCATTTAAAACCCGCAGATGAGGAACTTCTTTTACACGAACAGCTTCATAATCCCGCATTAGTTGTGCAATCCAATTTAAAGTAGAGCCATTTCCATTGCTTGATGAACACTCTTTAATAGAAATTCTTCAGTTTGTAAGGAAATTTATTGAATGACGGCAAATCCAATATTTGCTATTAGATGATTAGTAGCGAAGTGTTTTACATATATCTATGCATATTTTTTCTGTAGAAGATTTTTTTGTTTTCTGTTTTCCTTTTATGTACAGAGCTTCTGTAAAGACCGCAATTTATATTTCTGTTTAGAATCCTTGTCAAATATAAAATGAAAAAAAAAAACTGTAGGTATTTAAGGGTTCAAAATACATATTTAAGAGAGGAAAAAACACACTATTGAAATCTGACGAATCTAAGAAATTCAGTATTAGAAATATTTGACCGATGGGGTTATGGGAAAAAACACATCGAGGAACTAAAAGGCGTTTCTTAGAAATACCTCAAGGTTATTCCCGCAATCAAGCTGGTTTTGGTGTTTCATGTTTCGTTTTCCTCATTTTTAATAAGTTGAATTTCGATAATGTATCCTCAACGGTAGATGGATCATGGATTAGAATCCCCATGTCGACTGGCTAACCGTTGGAAGGTTTCGTGGTTTTCCTCTTCATGTAACGCCAATGGTGGTTAAACCCATCAAAAAAGCCCTCCACGAAGGTTAATTTGCCCCAATACTTAATCCATGAGTTCTCTTGTTTAGTCTTCAGGTTGGGTTTAAAATTAGAAGGATATGGTGTTCAACACTGATAATCGTGAACCCAGAATTAGGTCGACCGTTCAACGCTGGTTATAAATAATTAAAAAAAAACGATAATAATTTTACTTTTTTTCATTGATAGTTTGCCACATATAATGTGCTCATACTTGTTTAAATTCTTGTTCAATATGTATATAAGTCATTTTTAAATTTGTTTTAAAAATATATAAATTATAGGGTCGTGACTACTGACTTCATTATACGTATATATAGTGCTACTTTAACAGCATACTGATGTAATTATAGTTATGATCGAGGGTTGTTAAGAAAAGTAATAAATGTCTTCAAATGAAAATATAATCTTATTAAGAGCACGTACGAAGCCCTGGAAAAAATTATGTTCACAACTCGTGTGTGGAGCTATGAAACACAAGCATTTAACCTTGACAATAGATATAATTACTTGACAAAATCGCATTTAAGGGTTATTTAAAATTCTTTCTATTATTTCATTATGCCATCTCCATGCTTTCTTTAATATTATTCCATCATCTTTTGATGCAATAATAACAAATTAGATACATTTTATATTAAACCATTTCGAAGAAAAAGCTTTCTGACAGAAGAAAAAAATATTTTTAGAAATAACTTATTTTAAGATAATCAATAATGACANCGCTTGTCCTCTTCATGTAACGCCAGTGGTCGTTAAATCCAATAAAAAAGCCCTCCACGAAGGCTAATTTACTCCAATACTTAATCCATGAGTTCCCTTATCTAGTCTTCAGTTAAATAATAAATCAGGTAAATAATAAACAATAAAAAATTATACATCTTAAATATAATAAAATTTCCATAAGTGTGAAGATAAGTTTTTCAGAGGTTACGTTGAATAATTGTTTTGAAATGAGGGAGCAATGTTTTGAAAAAGCTGTTTCACGGAGACATTTTTATACTTTATTGTTCTTTGTACTGATTGCATAATATAACGAGTCATAAAAGCTGGAGAATCAGACTTGAATGGTATTGACATGCAGGTGTTAAAAACGGAAAGATACGACTATTGTTGAATTCCAAACGTTCAAACCGGAAAATGCTATAATAATAAATGAAAAATTGAAGAAAAAAACACTGATAAAAACTATTGTTATTTCAGTTAAAATTAAGTTTTTTTTTATAATTATGTATTTGTACATCTTACTTTAAAGCTAAATAATTTTTTTTGTCATTTAAATTAGAAGCTATTTTGTTTAAAATTCCTTTTATCTACAAGTGAATGAAAAAAGAGCAACTATTCACAAACTTGAAAGCGTACTGTCTTTCAAAAGATGTAATGCACTATCAACATTATCAAACAGGAAAAAAAGTTAAGTAATACAAATCTATGAATACTGCTCACTTTATAGTTTTCATATTATACATAATCCTAATGAAAAATCAGATGATCCATATAGCGGATGTGTTGCTTTTAATGTTCTACATCCTGTAGTCCTATAGCACATTACATAGAAACTTCTAGGGCTGTTTGAAACACCTATTAAGAGTTTTTTCGAGTGAAATTGATGCGCACACGGGAAGAAAAATCACGAAATCTTGCATGGTTAACCAGACCATAAAAGGATTACAAACCATAATTTCTCTACAACAGGGGTCTATTTTTTTTTGATCAGTTGATTTTAGCCTGGGCTATTTAATTTTTTAAAACGTTTTATTTTAGTAGATAAAATGTATAATTTTTCAATCGATAATTTTTATACGGCTATATAGCTGAGCTATATTCCAAAATTACTTAAAATGTACTTCAATTATCTTGTTTTTGTTTAAAAACGTTCTACGGTTTTGTTTAAAAATGAAATCAAAATTGCCACTCGCACATATTTCTTGCACTGCCTAATTCCAAGATTATTATTATTTATTAATAATTTAATTTGTTTTTTAGCTAACCTTTTTGTATATCACGAAGGGGAACAGTGGGCATATATTCCCCTCAATAATTAGAATTATCTAAAATTCACCCTCAATATTTCAGACAAATATTTATGAATCATCATCGATATCAAATCGTAAAAGCTAAAAACGAGAAATAAATGAAAAACGATCAATCCTTTTGTAAATATTTTGCAGACATACGTAAGAATTTCTTTTCTTACGTGTTAAATTTAAAAAGATGTTGAGGTTGTGTATTTTATTTTCATCCCTTTCAAAAAAGTGGACCTTCAGAGCCGCTATGATCAGGGTGTTTTGTAAAACAAACTAAAATGACGAGCTAAACTGTTGTGTATACAAGATTATTTTAATTTTCAGCTGAATTATTTGTTATAAGAGATAACTGAGCATTTTCCGTTACTAAGACATAAATTGTTATCAGATGCATTGTCACAACGCATAGCACTTACATTTTATTTCTAAAATCATAGTAGATACCTTACTTTTATATATATATATATATCATTGGTTAAAATTACTTAATAATTACTTTTGAAGTTAAGGTACTCAAATAATTTATAATATTTTGGAAATTAAATATTTAATTTCAATATACCAGAATTCTTAATTTATTTGTAATGACTTCATAACATTCCACAACAAATTTTATATTGAAATTGTTAAAAGTTTATTCGTATTATCAACCAATGTTTTTCAACAATATTTCTTGGTGCTAATATTTTATTTTACTGTTTGTCACAAGTCCTTTTAAAAGTGCATACTGTAATTAAACGATGCAAAAAAAAAACCATGGGAATGAAAAAGAGATGCTGATGCATGCTTTAAAAATAGAATCGAAAATACACATAAATGATACATTTCACTTATATATATCGAAACATATTTTTGTTTGCACACAAATCATGGTGTTTCCCACCAAAAATGCTTTCTTGAGCAATTTAAAATGCGGCTTATAATTTTATTGTCGCAAGTCCTTTTAAAAGTGTACATTGTAATTAAGCGTTGCGAAAAACAAACAAATATGGAAATAAAAAACAAATGCTGATGCTTTAAAAATAGAGTCCAAAATACACATAAATGATACATTTTATGTTTCTTTCCGATGTATTCTTTCCATCAATTACGTTTGGGTAAAATTGAGAATTAAGTTACAACTTTAAAATTGGGCTATTTAAGTTTAACGCTTAAATAAATAGTGTAAGTTGTTTCAATTGGAAGTTCTCTAGAACATTTTATTTCGATACATTTATATTATATATAAGTTTTAACCTTTTGCTTACTGCGCTTGGCATGATGAAGTCATGCTGGTCCACTTATTGTAAAAGCAGTAAGCAAAGGGTTAAACAGTTGTTTTAGTCTTAACAATAACACATCATATCAAAAATCAACGAAATTTATTGGAACATTTCAGATTGAGTTTTTAAAAAAAATAGCTGCAAATTACTTCGTACTAAAATGTAGTTAGTATTTAATAGTTTTTAATTATTGATTTTAATTACAGATTTTATTTATGGAATAAGTACGTGGACATATAAATATTAATATCATATATGCTCAAAAAATTTTATGTTACATGAACAAAATACATTCTTTCAGTTTTTTTAAAGAATTTTGTATAGATTTCAACCACAAAATTTTAAATTTTATTCTAGTATTTTTTAAAAAAAACAATTTTTCTCAAAGCATACTGAAGAATTTTTTATTTTTATTTTACTATGCATTTTACTGGTTCATAGAATATTTCTTAAACTAAAATAAATAAAATCAGTTTGATATAAAAAAAATTTACAGTTTTTATATTTCCTTGTCCTATTTACATGTAAAGTAATTCCTTCTTTTCAGAAATCTTAAGAAAGTTATTTTTGAAAAAATATTTCCTTAATCTAAAATAAATATTTATATTTATTATTAGCATATTTATCACAAGAAATGAATTTTAATTCCAGTTTCTTATCGTAATTTATATTTTATTAACAATAATCTACGGTTTTATCACAAATTTTGTATAAGAAGCATTTTGTGATATTACCATAAAAGGGTCAAGTTATTTAGTATTTACTATGATATAATTTAATACATACTTTTTTTTTATAATATCATAAAAAATTCAGTAATTTTTGGAAAAAATGTTATTATTTTTACTTTATAAAAAGCTTATTTGTTTTTTAAATTTTCAATTAAATAATGATTAAAAATCAATTTGGAGTTTCTTACTTCAGATCTATTTATTATTTTACCTGCTATACATATTTTCCATGCATCAATTTCAATAAAAAGAATTTTTTGTTGTTGCTTTATTATGGAAAATCAATTAAAATTAATATTTTTGTAGAGCTTTCAGATTTTGATTTAAATATGTCGATATTTTTTTTTTAATTTTCATAATTTAATAAAATCAGAAATCAGATTTTGTAAAATCAGATTTTGTATCAGAAATTTTGCGCAAAAACGAATTTTACAATAAAAATTAGGCAAGCAGAAAACGATTTTAAGTATTGACTGAGAAACTGTACGAATGGCCTTTATTATATATAAGAATTAAATTAGTTATTTATTCACAATTAAAATTTTTTTAATTAAATATTCACTAGAATTATTGTGAAGACTTACCCCGTGGTGTAAAGCTCCGAGTCAAATATTTTCGCTTTTTCACTTTTTTCTTCATAGTTTCCTACTTTGTTGTTAAAAGTTCCGTATTCTTTGGTATCATGATTGACAGCATGCTTTCTCTCTCCCATTCTGTTATTAAAAGGAAAGTTATTTTTTCTCACTTATCCCTTTATAGTAATAGTTAACGAACGATCACAGATTAGAGAAATGATTTTTCGCATTGAACTTTGCCGTGGCGATACGGAACTAAATGATGATTTTCTTTATCACGTCCAACTTTTTCGACTGGTTCTGAAAGAGTGCTCTCTAGTTGGCGAATTATCGCTTACGAAGTGATAAATACAGTTTTCTTATCAAAATTACAGATTTTTCGGAAAATTCTGTTGTTGTTTTCTGAAAACGATTTACGTGAATTAGATCAGGTTGTCTTTGTTTTCTAAAAAGTTGTATTTGTTGACTAGATTTTGCTAAAATAGTTTTTTTCCAATATTTTTTTAAACAAATGCATTTTTAACGTATTTTTGATTTTTTTTTTAGTTTTGAAATTTATATTCAAATTTTATGACCTATTTTTCCCAATATTTAAAGCTTATTTTTATCTAATAATTTAATTTTAAATGGAGCGATTATCATATGATGTTTCCTGTTCAGTTTGGGGCAGAAACAATAGTTTTTATTAAAAAAAAAAGGTTTGTTAAGTGATTTAGAGCATTTAAATAAAAAATTCAAAAGCTTTCGATTTTACTAAACATTTGTTTAATACACTATCGAAATCAGCTATTTTTGGAGATGTTATGTTTATAATTAATAGTTTCTGAATCGAATAATTTGTAATGGAACAACATTGATTTACGAATAGTTTTGCAGATTTAATGTTTTCTGTTACGAAAAAATTTGATCTTTATTCATATAATTTTTTTTTATTTGTAATTAAGATTTAAGCCTAGAAGGGTTTATAAGAGTTTCTTCAGTTGAAGAATAGATATTTAAAGTTATAGAACGACGGCACAAGAATATATTCATGGTTGCGGACAGAAATCGAGCTCACTGCATCCCAGCTTCAGAGCGTTTGGAGGAATGATAATACCCCTCTGTCACAGCAGATCCCCTTTATACTTACATTTGTTCACTTGTGTGACCAATTCAAACTTTAAAAAAAATGAACAAAGATTACATAAATGGCAAAAGGATATCGGAAAGAGATTCTTCAGATTACAGTTAAAGATGTCGAGAAAATCGAACTCGCTACCTTTTCTTTTTCGAGCGTTTCAAAGAGCTAAAATAAAAGTTTTCTGACAAAATAAACTTCATCGATTTGTTATTCATACTGCAGAATATAAATCTGCAAACTTTGATCTAGGCGTGTACTTTATTTGTGTCTCACTAGAGCTGTACAATGAGCTATTGGGCGATGGTCTGGGAAACATTCCTGAGGATGATCCGAAGACATGCCATCACAGTTTATTTGATCTATGTACAAAAATATACTTGTAAACTCTTGAGTAGTAATAATAGTAGTACTGTATGTACGTCACACTAAAGCTGCAGAATGGGCTATGGCGACTTTTGGTGAATCATCCCTGAGGATGATCCGAAGGCGTGAGGCAATACAATTTTGATCCTCAGCAGACTGGATGGCTCGCCCACTCTGGTGGCTCGACGACGTACGTGAGAAGTCGAAAACGTAATAGTAGAACAGTTTTACTAGGACCGATACCCGGCCTCCTTAGTCCCTACGCAAGTTGATCCAAATGGTTTCCAACCAGCTCATTGACCGCAGCCAGTGATGCTTGACTTTGGTGTCTGGGAAACGTATCTTTGAGATCAGTCCATTGCAGGGCTGAAAACTCATGAAGAGAAATAGCATGAATTACTACATACTATTTGATTAAGCCTACATGATGATTTTAAACAGACTTCGACCTGAACTTGAACCTTTCTGCGGAAGCACATTCAATGAACTTAGTTTTCCGATTACCTTGAAAAACACAAATTTCAAAAATGTATCACAAAAAAAGTTTTAAGCCAAAAGACAAAATTGCAAGCCATATTTTGTGAAGAACACACGAACCTGCCAATGTATGTGTAATTTGTTTTGTCCCTTTTCCGCAAATTTTTCCCTTGAAGTCACTGAACGCCCTCAGTGTTTATAAGTGAAAATAGCATAAAAGCACTTAATTAAAGTCTGACAAAATTAGACATGGGGCTAAAAGTAATTTTGTATTCAAGTTTATTAAGTAGTACTGATTACTTCAGTTCTCTGGTAAATTCAACGAGAGGGAAATACTCCACAGTGACTAAATGACTTTCATATTTATATTATCTAGTAAATATACATCGTTTACTAGATTAAGTAGATATTAGGTTAAAAATTTATGTAAATTAGAGTAGTAACTCGTTAAATGAATGCACGTAAAAAAATTTCTTGAAAACTAATTTTTAATATTTCTTATGCTTTTTCCTTTAAAAAATTATTCTACTTTCTATTGAGATTAATAATTAGAAATTGAATCATGTATTCATTCGAGTGAAATTTCATATAAAGAATATTTTTTTAATTTTGCATTATATGAACTTTATATTATTTTCTTTATCTGAAATTTATTTAACGTAAGCAGTTTTAAAATTCTGTGTTCAAATAATTTTATTTTATTTTACAACAGTCGTTGAATAGCGGACCAATTTTTTAAATTTACGACTACTTAGTTCAACTCCGTAACCTTGTAATTTTGAACTCAATCCAGAAGAAAAGGAACTCGTGAATCAAGTATTGGGAAATACACTCTATAACAAAAAAATCGACGCACCAAGAAGGAGTTGTCCGATTGAAGCGAAAATTGGTGGATAGGAAGACTATGTACAGAATAGTAAATGATTAAAATTTCAGAACAATTGAATAATTTATTGCAGAGTTACAGTAACAAGTTCAATAAGATGTTGACCCGCCTCTAGCCTGGATACAAGCTGCCACACGGTGTGGCATAGACCGATAAAGCTCCCGGATGGTCTCTGCGGTATTTCCTGCCAAATTCGATCCAATTGTCGAACGAGTTCATCAACCTTCCGTGCCATACGCAATCGCCTTCCCATCATATCCCAGACATGCTCGATGGGAGAGAGATCTGGTGATCTGGCAGGCCAAGGAAGAGTTTGACAAGCTTGCAGACAGTTCATAGCGACACGTGCCGTATGTGGTCTGGCATTGTCTTGCTGAAAAGCCTGCCCAGGGAGCTGCAAAAGGAACGGTAGCAAAACATGTCTTAGGATTTCGTCGACGTACCGCTGTGCAGTAAGTGTACCTCTAATGACGACCAAAGGGGTCCGGCTGTCAAAGGAAATGGCACCCCAGACCATAATGCCTTGTTGAGGGCCGATGTGGCGTGCAATAGTGAAGGCAGGATCCTCCCTCTGCCCTGTGATTCTCCACACACGTCTTCGATGATCGTCAGGACACAGTTGGAAGCGGGATTCGTCGCTAAAGACTATACGTCCCCAGTCGGCATCATTCCAGCCTGATCGAGCGTCGATTTTGCGCGTCTTAGTGCGTTCTTGGTGCGTCGATTTTTTTGTTATAGAGTGTATTTGCCTCCATGGAGGACTTTTTGATGGAACTGACCCACATTTGCATTTTATCGAGAGGAAAACCACGAAATCTTCCACGGTTTGCATGATGGCAAGGAGACTGTAACCCATGATCCGTCTACCACTGAGGATATTTTACTCTAGCAACGTGGTCGGTGCAAACCGGATGTAGAATTCGTAATTTCCAGTCAATGATGGGATTCGAACCGGGTTTACATCGTTGGAAGGTGAAAGCTCTATCCCCTGATCCATCGCGACTCCTGTTAAAATAATTAGAAAATATTTTTTTCCAATGACCACCTGGAGAATGATCTAAGTTATACAGTCATCTGAAGAACAGATTTGTTGGCCACTCTTTCAGGGACACCATATTAGGTGGGCCAAAGCTGCTCACACAGTAAGGACAGATCGTACAGAGAATGAAAGAACATCCATGCTTTGCCCGGGATTCGAACCGAGAACCTTTCTGATGCTGGTCCAGTTCCCTGACCCCTACACAGGCATATCGGCATAATTATAAACATTTGTTTAGATAATTTGTACAAGATACAAAACTAATTTTAATTGATCCTATTTCAATTCAACACTTCTTTCTTATTCGCTTGTACTCATACCAGCAGAAAATCATCGTTGACTTCGAGGGGGAAACGGTGGCTCAACCATGTTCATATTACGCAACTTTAGTTCAATGTGTTTACTAGTATTGCTTAACTTTTAACGCTTTAGAGTCAATTATTGAGTCTCACAAATAGATCAGAAATAAAAGCTCAATAATACAAAAAATTGAATTATTAATTTACTTCTAAACTTGTTGCTGTAATTGGAATAAGCTACGAAATGCTTGAAAGAATAAACATTTTCGTTTACAGACCAAAGAAACTTGAACTCTTTTGATTTTTTTCTCAGAGTTCATTAATTTGATCAATAAAAACTACCAAACTCTAATCGCAATTCTTTAATTCTGAACGAAATTATGGTGGGATGGAACGATACAGTGGGATGAAAAAGAATTTTTTTATTTTCCAGTAGCAGAGAAATCAAACAAATACAATAAGGAAAGAATAATAAACATCTAAACACACGAAGAAAGATTGAAATCATCGTCTCAGAAACTCTCTCGCACGCCAATATTTTGTAATTTCATAGATATGAAGATGCTTTCGGTTTATAAGCTCTTTATTAGAGTTTCATAGACGACAATCAGGTGGTCATATATACGTAAGCGATACAATTGTTTTCCCATACAGTCATGGCCTGTTAGGAGTCAAAAAAAGGCTGCTAAATTTTGGCGAGACTTGTCTGGTATTGCTTTTATCTCTGACTACTCCAATTCTTATTTATACATTCTCATAGCCAAGAAAAGGTCACCATTATTGTTAGAGATTTTATATAGAGTTTAATAGAATTGTATGGCAGCCCAGAACAATTTTCAGAAGTAGTTGAGTACCTTCTGAGAAAGAAAATCAGACAGCTCGTCATAATATATGCTACAATGGCTATAGACGTCCACTCGGTATTTACAATTTTCTTCTTCTGTTCAAAAAGTACGTGTAACTCCTGGCACTCGAGTATTTCATCCGAAAAGGTGTTCTCCAGTGAGCTAGCTAATTGTTCGGATTGGAGCTCGGAGAATCTAACAGTAAAAAAACTTTTTCAAATTTGTAGTGAATAGACAATAGTTGGTTCAATGTAATATTGGATGAAAAACATTGAATTATTAAAATATAGTGAGGCCACTATCAGAGATTTCCCCGGATGATATGTCCTCTGCATGTGGTAAAGAAGGCCATATGTGGCATCATCTTCAAAAAACAAAAGAGCATAGTTGCGCTTGGACGTACCAATTAAAGAGTTTTTTTTTTAATTTGGTTTTATTTTACTATAATTTTTGGATAAGGGTTTAAACTATAACAGAAATTTATTTTTAAAAAAAGTTGAAAATTTTTTCAAAAGATAAGTTGTTTGAAATTATTTTTCTCTGCACAGTTTACTGACATTGTTGTTTCTGTTAAATATCTCTTCCATTTTACTTATCTCATTTTTTTTATTTACCTAATTTTTAAAAAAAATAAAATTTGGACTATATTTACTTAAGTTAACATTTTGATAAAAAAAAGCTTTAAAATTACTGCAAAATTTAACTTTTACATATTTTATTACATTTTTTAGAATTGACAATTCTAACTCTAGAAGATCTTTTAGGAAAAAAACTTCAAAATTACAGGACAAATCGGATTAAACAAGCAAAACACTAACCAAAGCTAAATTATTTAAGTTTCTTCTTTAAGTAAAGTTAAGTTTCTTCTTAGTTCAGTTTAGCGACATAATTTTGATTTATAAATTTAGAAAAAAAGTGAAGATTTTTTTAGTACATATTTGCATTAGAGTATTCAATCCTATCCATACAACTTTAAAAATTATGCGAAGAGCAAATAAATTTATACACCGAGTTTTTAATCTTCTTCATGACGACTAAACTTAATCTTAACAATTACATCTTTTCTTATCAGTTTCTTCGACAGTTTTTTGCGCACCAATTTTTCTTAGCACTCTATTGCTTGCTACTTGTTATCTCATGAAGGGCTCTTCGTTTCTTAAACAAATATTTCTTTACTTCTTAGCTTTGGCACGTTTCTAACATGGTATTATGTTGTGGGCATATCTCTTAGAAATTTCTCGAACATTTTCGCCGAAACGGCTTTAATATTAAGTAATTTATTTGGCAATAAACAACAACAATAACAATTTAATTCAAAACAACCGCATTCAAGATACAAGCACTCTGATAAACTAACGTCTTTCTGTTTCCATGTTCTATTTACATAAAAGTAAAAGTTGAAATTTGGAAATTGTTTTAAATATTGATTTTTTATATTATTCACTATTATTTTAAATTCAAATTTATCAGGAAACTCTTTTTTTATATAAAGTAACTTAACATTTTTAACGCAAGTAATTCAGTGAATAAATATTTTATTGAATTATATATTGTCCATTCTGGTGTAGTACCTTGTGTCATCTTTCTCGTAGTAGCATGATTCTACGCTCATAAAATGTTTGATTTTTTGTTGGCAAAAAACAGATTCCGTGATTTTTGACCATATTTAAAGTAAAAGTTTTGCCGTCTAAAGAGTTTTGTAGAGACGGAAACATTGACGTAAACAATCCATTTCTCCTCTCCAGTGACAATATCTTTGAAAAGTTATTATTATTATTAATTTTTTTTGAGAAGCAAATCACAGATGTCAACGTGACGGCACAAATTTCTTTCCGTAAGTGCATGAGAAATCCATACTTGGAACTTTAAGATAAAACCTTAGACTTTTCACATGATCATGTACCGTCGAATTCGATAAATTTAATGTATCAGCGATCTCACGAGTTTAACGGTTTGCATCAATTATTTGCCTTTATTCCGTCTTCATTAGCTTCATTAAACTGGCGTGACGCATCATCGCTCATCTAAATCAAAATTTTGCGGGATCCAAATTTTGCAATCCAGTTTGGACGCTAGCATCTGCCAATACATCTTTTCCAGACACGCCGGCTAATTTTAAACGAGTACAGCATTTTTTACCTTTTCGATAGCACAAAAGTAAAATATGCCGAAAATTCAACTTTTAGCAAGGTTCCAACCAAACACAACTGCATAAAATCAAGCGAACTTTTAAACAAGCAAACCTTGCTCTACCAGCTATCAAAATATATAATGATTATGTGGTTTAAGTATGAAGTTATCTGACAAACAATACAATTAAGTCCTCCGTTGGGAAAAGAACGAAATTAATTTCTGAAAAACCTTAGTTTTAAATTTCCTTTCGTCCATCCTTAACCTTTCAACTTCACTATAATGACTGGTCAGAATTTCGCAACGTTTGTGACACACTTTATTATTAATTTTCAAACCCTATCAGCAGGATGCTTTTGACATTTTTTGGAAGGTTCCAAAATTATACAGTGTTCTGTTATGTTCAGTTTATTTAATAATTATTTTTAGAATTCCTTCTGAAAATGTCAAAAAGTATGAACATTAGAGAATGCAAATTTATATTTAAGTGAGTGAAAAAATCTAATCTAAATCTAAGGAATTACTAGGACTGAAATTATCAAATTCACATTTATTGCTGAAGAATTTATGGAAATTAGTTGAAATGTGAACATTAATAACACCTCCAAGTTTCACTACCAGGCCATAGAACTGATTTTGATATTCTCATCTCTCCTTCCTCACTGGATTCATAAGATTTCGATGGAGCTTTGTTTCTTCTTCGTTTAAATAGTAACTTTTTATCTGAAATACTTATACTTTTTGCTTTGATTTATAGCAAGGGTTCTAAAACATGTAAAGCGACCAGTCTTTACAGAACATCCTGTTATATTGTTACGTTATCAGTTTAGAACTATTATCAAAACGAAATTATTACCATTAACGATTGTACGTTGATTATTGTAGTTATGAACCTTATCATTGCAATACTTTATTTGTAATCCTTTAAATGTTATCTTTAAATTTTACGACGCAGATTGCTAGTGTACTAAAGAGAGTTTCTCTCCCTCTCGCTAAATTATAATTTTTTATCGCCATTTAGTTTAAAATACATTATTTAGTTTTTTTTAATGATCCTGTTGTTTTTAATTGCATTGGCTAGAATGATATAAATGTGAAAATTGAATTTAAATTTTTTTACTGGCGTAAAATCGTATCTTCACCTCAAACAATAGATGGAAAAATATAAAATTATGAACGAAAAATTTGGTATAAATAAATGAAATACGAATAATTTGGAATAAATAAATGTTTATGAAATTTTTTTCCTTCATATTTCTAGAAAGACTTAAATCTTTCAGAAATAAAAGGCAGTTAAATCAGAAATTAACGAAGGTTAGAAATTTATCACATTGCATGAAGAATCATACGCTAATTGCGGCAAAATAATATTTTTTTTCTTTGAAAAAGCATGTTTTTGAAAGAGACTGCCTACGTCATCACTGTAAAGATACAACAAAGCAGTGCAGGTCAGGTAATATAGGAAGAGCAAGAGATCTCAAAATTGTAGTCTATGAATAACCAAATTAATAGATATTTAATAGAAACCAATTTAATTGATATTAAATAAAATACAATATTTTACGTGTACTCTCTAAAGAAAAATTTTAGGCAGCAAATTTGCCAGAGATTATCCGTATGCTAAGGAAAAAAAATACATTGACAAAAATTTGCGGTAACATAGCACAACAGAAAATAGCTGTACGCACCAGATATTTTCCGTAGATCAGATTACGGCAGAGAAATTTAGCATGGAGATAGTTGTTTATTTTCTGGTTTACATATTGAACCAGATTGTGAAATTTTTGTTGAAGTTTTTTTATTTATTCTATTTTTGGGGTAATTTTTCGCGATTTTTGAGATAACTAATACCATCATGTCTGAAAAAAATCGTCGTAGAATTTTTATTTCTTTCCCTTCTTAAGTTCAAACGTCCCAAAGTGAGTCCTTTCTGGTATGAAGCTAACTCTTTACCCACCATACATCCCGGTTGGAATGTGCTTCGTTCTATCATATTATTTGTTGCCGCTTTGATACCAAAGTTTTTCATATTCGAAACTGAAAATTTCTCTTCCAACAGATACAATCTATACTAGTGGTTACAGATTGTATATGTTTGTTATTTTTCAATAGAAAAAAATAGAATCTGTTATTAACAAGAATAGTTAATAGAATCTTTTATATGTTAATAGAAAAAAATGCGTCTTTTGGCAAATTTCAATTTAGTTTAACTGTAAACTTTAGTAATTTTAGAGAACTGAAATTTTTCTTGTAGAAAATTTACAGAATTATTGTGTTACTTAACAGAAATTTTTACAATACATTAAATACGAGTAAAATTATCGTTTGTCAACCCCTTTTGGTACCTAAATCTAAACTCGGCATATCAACATTATTGATATACAATTAAGTATGTTGTTTCAATAATTTAATTTCCGAACAATACTCTTTATATTTTATCGAAAATCAATTTTTCGATTTAAATTTTAATATTCCATATAAAATATTCAGTGTTCTTGAATCATTTGTTTATTTTTGACATCAAAAACATTGTTTTGGCATCGTGACACATCAAAAGTATGAAATAAATTAGTATTATTATAATTTTAAAGACATGGAATTAAAATAATAAAGAATCTAATTTGGCAGAAGAAGTTCATTCGCAAGCTTTAATGTTTCATCCATGTGGAATAAAAATGTTTTGTTTTTTAAATTCCAAGTATGCTGACACATGTTCACCAAAGAAAGTGATAAAACATAAAAAAAGATTCCAAAGTGATATCTGATCGATTTGCTTTTTCATTCTTCAAATAAATAAATATGCAAAAAAATATCTGTAAAAGAAGTTGCTCTACTTATTTAATCTTTTCTTCATCTTTTGCACACAAACAAATCGTAAAATTCAAAATTGAAAGAAGCTATGCCGTCGTTGAAATGTTTAAAATGGCGATCACATTGAACTCAATTTAAAATAAATCAAGGTTATATTTCATACATTTCTTTGCTTATTTTAAATTTTTTAATGAGCTTTATTTTTCTTAGGAGGTCCTTGAAAATAGAAAGAATCCGTGACCTTGATTTAACGCAGACTGACGCTTTAGAAGAAGAAGCATATTAAATTTATCACGCGGTATGTTCTAAAATTTCAAATCAAAGGAACACTTGTAATGAAGTCTAATTTTTTTTAAAAAAAATATAGAAGTGTATTAATCATAAAACAAATATAAATATAATTTGTGACTTATTATGTATTGTTAACTAATAGTAATCTTATGACTAAATAGTAATTCTATAAATGATTTTTCATAATTTTCGTCTATCAAATAATTAACTTGCATGCATACCAAGACACATTTTTTTATTTAATGGAAATTATTCTTAAATTTATTTCTTACAATGTGTGAAACGCTCTCAATGTTCGAGAAGACTACAGTAAAATATTCAAGGAATAAATTTTTCAATTTTTTCTATTTTACCCTATTTACAACATATTCTAAGAAGTATCCATTGAAGTTTAAATAAAAAGTGAGATTCAGTAGTTTTAGTCATGATCAATAATGAGATGATTCTTCATAGACTTTAAATAGAAAAAAAAGAGTTCTTAAAATAGTGTTTTTCATAACTGCAGCAGCAGTTTTTTTTAAAAAATTTGTAACGATTTAAATAAAATTTTAATAGCTTACGCATGATTTTTCGTTATAAAAATTTTTATTATATATTCACAAAATCCCTTTAAAAAATGAAAGTTAACCTGTTCGATTTTAATTTCATTTCATAATCGGCGTTGAACAGCAGACCCAATTCTGAGTTTACGTCTATTAATGTTCAACTCCGTAGCCTTGCAATTGTGAAACTTACCCAGAAGACAACGGGGCTCCTGGATTAAACATTGGGACAAACTATTTAATGGAACTAACCCGTATTTGTGTCACATGGAGTAAAAAACCACGAAAACCTCTTACGGTTGGCCCGATGGCAATCGGATTCTAATCCTAATTCGTCTACTACTGAGGATATTTTATGTCAGCAGTATGGTTGGTGCGAACAAGGATCTGAATTCGTATCAACACGCCACTGCTGGGATTTAAAGCTGGGTCACCTCATTAGGAGTAGAATGCTCCATCCCCTGAGCCACCGAGGCTCTAACCGGTTTGGTTGTTGGAGGAAAAGGAAGAAAGTTAAAAGAGAATAATTAGAAACACTCCAAACTCTCAACTGCAGAGAAACAGGTTTTGATGGTTTTCGTTTCACCCTAGTGATAGTTTTCGTTTTAGCTTCTGTTTGTTATTCATTTTAATATTATATTAGGATCCCAAATGTGTGTCTTGTTGATATAAATATTCAACAAGAATTCTAAGACTATTGGGGAGCTGCACTCTGCAAACCCACGAACTACTTTTGTTGCTCCTTTTAGCTATATTCTATCCAATTTAGAGTTTTCGCTCATTGGATACTGGTAAAATTCTATCGTTGCAAAATATCCTCATTGTCTGACAGATCATGGGATGGAATAACTTCGCTGGGATAGCCGTGGAAGATTTTCGTGGTCTTCCCCATCGCAAATGTGAGTAAGTACCATCAACAAGTTCTCCTCGAAGAATAATTCGTCCTAATGCTTGATTGAGGAGTTCTCTTATCTACTGGGTTGTGTTCAAATTTACAAGGTCACAGAGTTGAACATTGATAGTCGTAAACTCAGAAAGACAGTTACAAAATATGAAATAAAATATTTTTACCTTTAAAAGAAATTGAACTAAAAATATGCAAAAATAGGAGAAACGTTGGGCTGCTTATTCTTGGAAATTGATTTTTAGACATATTTGGCCATTTTATGGCTTTGTACAGGTTAATGTAATTGTTAGCTTTCAAACTACGCAAACCTAGGCATAAACGTTATGATTAAAAAAGGTTAAGTAGTACTTGTAAAAAGAAAACACAAGTTTTATTGTCTCAATGAAGGAAACCGGTCGATTTCATTGGACCTGTAGTTATTTTATTAATTAATACTGTATGACCTTCATACAAAATAGTAAGTTTAAAAATATTCAGAGTATGATATTGAAAAATATTTGAAGCCAACATTAATTATTAAACACATGATGTACAGTGCGCCAATTGACAAACGGACTACCATGAATTGATCAAATTACTGGATCTTCACTTTCTAGAATTGAATCTTAATGTTTTCAAGAGGGTAATTTTAAATATGCTAATTAATTAGTGTAGATTAGTAGTAATTATATAATACTAAATATATAATACTAATAATATATAATACTAATAAGTTACTAATTCAGACACAAAAATGTACTTTTTCTGAATAAACATACTTTTTTTTCATCGGATTTGGATTTCTAACGCTAAAGAAAGGGGTATAAAATGTAGGTAAATATACCCAATCTGAAAAACATGGTTCATAACAGGAGAGCGATCCAAAGTTTGGACCCCTTAATGTTACTTTTACTTAGAACCACAAGAAACCTATCTAAGATAAAAGAGGGAGACAGTGGTGTACGTAGACTTAGGTGCTTCACCCCCCCCCCTGCAAAAATTTTAAATGCGCTCTATCTTAGACATAGCACATTTTTTTCAAAAATTATAATATGAGACGAGAACAGCAGGAAAAGACATTTAGTAATTTATTATCATTCATTTTGGAAAATAAAAAGAGTAAAAATAAAAAAGTTTTTTTGTTGAGCAACATAAATGCAAAATAAATATTTTAATAAAAGAAATCATAATGGTCTGTTTCTTATTTTGCACACTGGACATATATTTTTGTTATGAAATGCATAAAAACCAAACAGAAATTTAATAAAAAGAAAGAAAAGTATTATAATAAAAATTTCATGTGTTTTTAATTGATTGCAGTTTCAATAATTGAGCAACGTCATTCAATATTAGAACACGAATTATATTAAATATTAAATAAAGTATCTTACCCTAAAAACGCATAAATTTTTTACCCCATGCGATTACGGAGTATTTTGTATATAAAATTTTTTGTTTTCGTCACATATATTGAAGTTTTCAAATACTATAATAAATTTTAAATAATTAGGTTTATAATCTGTCACTGTCATAATAGTCTGTTATAAAATGATTGCTGAAAAATTAAGATTAATTTTCAACTGTTATAAATACAAAATCTCGGTAAATTTTTTTAAACATTATATTTTACAATCCAGAACAAACACAAAAATTATCAGAGGTCACTATGGAATCAAAGCATGCTTATTGTTTTCCAATTAGCTAAATTTTCCTTTACTTTTCAAATTAGATTTCCAAAATCTAATTTTGTAGTATTTTTCTTTGTATAAGGGGAAAAAATTACAATTAATGAGAAATTAAGATTTTACTTTCAAAGATTAAAAATATGAAATCTGCTTAATCTTGTGTGCACACCAAAACAAACATAAAAATATTTTAGAAATCATTACAATAATAATTAAAGTACAATAAAATTCATAATTTATAGCTTTAAGTTATGATCATTTATCGTCCTGTAATAAAACTTTCGTTATGGTTGATTTTCCTATTTTATGATAACGATAATATACAACACCTGCCAATACTCAATCAAGGTAGATGAAATTGTCACAGATCATAGTGTATATTATAGCGTAATGGAAACGAAGTCATTGACTTTTCATCTGTCATATTTCATGCCACCCGCAATGTATGAAATTATTAAAAATTTCTCATAATGACTTAATTTGTATACAATGCCAAGTAACAAACAGACACTAAGTAGTACAAATATAATTTATCAGTTCCAGTTGAAATTAATTTGATACAGTAAGTATATTCATACACTATTTAGTTTGTTTTAATTAAAAAAGCATATATGTTTAGTTATCTCGATGTATTGATAATAATAAATGGATTAACCGGGAAAATAACTAAGATATGTGTGTGCCATTACCAGATATTCCCTACACTGTTTTTAAGCAAAAGACCATTAAATACACTGTAAAAAATTCCAGATCAAATTACGGCCAGATGTACTGACATCAGGATGCCGGTTCTTTTTACCGAAAAATCTATTTTTACAGAAAATTTTACGAAATTAAAAATCTGAAATATCATAATTTTTACAGTAATATTTACTGTAAAATCACTGTAGTCAAAAAATAATTAAAGAAAAATAAGCTGTATAAAGTACGGTAAAAATGGATTTGCGGAAGAAATGAATTTTACGGTAAAATAAATTTTACGAATCATGCACCCAGAGTGCCAGTACTTTTTACCGTAATTTGACCCAGAATTTTTTACTGTGTACTACATTCCTCCCCCGTTCCTACACTGATGTTTTTTCTAATTAATTAATGATAATAATCAAATATATAATTAATAATAATCAAATAAATCGTTTAAAATATAATTCATATCATAAAAAAATTGATTTATTGAATAAAGCAAATGTTACTTTTCTTTGGACATCAACTCATTAATATTCTTTTTAAAAAAAGCGAAGTAACAATTATATCAAACCCTGTTATCATAATTTACCTAAAGGACATTTTTCATTATATTTAAGACCCTATGTAATGTCTAGGTTAAATTTATAATAATTCTGACAGATCATACTTTGCTTGAAAACATCAGGCATTGTATACAATGCCTATAGTCTATGTACACACTTGCCGGGATTTTGTATATTATCGTTTACACACTTACGAAATTTACTAATTGCTGTTAGTCTTTCAGTCTAACAGCTGTGTATTGGAATTAAAACAGAAATTTTTTTAATGCTATATGGGTTGACGAAATGTGCTATGTGCGGTTGACGAAAGGCAATTCATAGGAATTCAAATCAAATCAAATATTGATTCCCATCTTTTTGACTGTGTATTCCGAGTTAAAAAGGGGAGAAACCAATTAAAATTATAAAATAAATATTTTACAATACTGTAGACTTAGAAATCAATATCAAATGGGCACCACACAAATATTTCTAACAATCCTAATTACTTTTCTACGATAAGCACTTGCTGCATGTTTACATAATTTGAAAAGTGTTAAGTTTTAACAAAACGCTCTGCGATCAGATAGGTAAATCGACAGCAATCGTTTCTGTTTTACAAAATAATAATATGAAAACCATAAAAATGGTTTACAAATTTGTTATTGCCATTCGGATACCTATTTAACATTGGTAATGAGTGTTACAAAAATAGAGTGGAAAATACTTTTTAAGTTCTTAGTGTTTCACAGGCATTTTAAATATTTAAAATTAGAAATATGATTCTGTAGCCTACTATATTTGAAAGTGAAACAAATGTTTTGGCTCCGTAGCTAATTGAAGGCCAAAATTTAAAGTAAAACTTCCCAAATATTTCCCCAAATACAAATATTCATTAGAGTAAGCTGAATTCTTCAAAATGCTTCCATAGAGGACTATAGATACACATTTTTTAGGATAAGCAGATGCTTTATCATATGTTTATATAATTTGAAAATGTTTAAACTCATGCACTATAATCAGATCGGAAAAACTCAAAGTGTTGTGATCACCCATTTATTTTTCTTATAATTTGAGAAAATATAAAATTTTAAACGACAATGTACTAAATTTTTCTTTCACTAATTGCTATTCTCAATGGATTTTTTTTATAGAAATGCTCTAAGAGGAAAAATGATAATTGAAAATAAATTATTCGACAGTAAATAATTCTGCATAATAAAATGAATTATTACTTAGACGCTTAAATCACACATTGTTTTTAATTAAACTTTCAACAAAATCTTTGCTATCGCATATAATAAGCTCATTAAAAAAGCTGTAGCTAAAAATGTAATTTTTCTTGAGTAAATTAACCATAATCAGTAAATTTGCTGAAATGTTTTCAAAAATGGCTAAAGGAATAGTGTTCACTTTTTTTTTTAATTTGAAAAATCTGTTAACTTTAAGAATGCAATGCGAAGTGCCAAAACCAAACGATTCGCAATTTTAGTCCGTAAAAATACGAGATGATTAAAACTCAATTTTACTCCAAAAGATGGCGACATAATAAAGTAAGGGTAGTAATAGTTGTCGCAGGAAAATTTTTTTTTTTGTAAAATGGATCGTCTGAAATCATTCTAAGGAAAAAATAAAATTATTCATTTCAGGTTTCTGAAGTTCAGGAGCGAAAGAAAGAACACTTTTAGAAAAAAATTAAGTCTTTACAGATGTTTTGTTTCTATTATTTCGATTTTTATGCTAAAAGAAATTATGATTGAAACTACAAAGATTGTGTAAAATTTTTCTTAAAATTAAAAAAAAATTTTTTTTAGTGCATCAGGAACTATTCTATCGAACTCGTATTTTTAAAATTTAATTTCTCCCGAATAATTCGACCGATTTCCCTCAAATTTTGCATTTTTCCATTCAGAATTACTTTCTTAAAAATAATATTAAAAAATGTATTTCTTACCATCCCAAATTTTTTTTAACTGTTGTAAAACATAACAATAAAAAATAATAAATAATTAAAAATTACTCTCTGCCCGCGAATATCTTTGCAAATATCTGCCTTGATATCTCTAGATAAAAGAATTTTATAATTGTGTGCAACAAGTTTTTAATTCACTTAAACATTTCTCGAAGCTTGGCGAAATATGCAAAAAGTATAATTAACTTTAAGGGAACCAAATTTTTTACAGTCTTCCTGATCAAATTATCGCGACCATATTTTCCAAATTGCGGCCACCACGCATATTTTGAGAGTTCGGAATCCAAATCGATTGAAATTTCAATCGATATAATAAATATTAATCAATGAATTAAATTATCGATATAATAATCGATATTAATAAAGGTATGTTTAGAGAAAGTAAGCTTTTGTGTCCGACTTAGAAACTTGAAATATCGTCTACTCTAATTAATTAGTTTATTTGAGGTAACCCTCAGGAACTATTAAGTTTGTCTTTTAGTACTTAAAAATTTGATCATTAGATTAAAAGTTATTCAAAGCGATTCGTTTATTAATAAATTTTTTTAGCAGTGTACAGTCATATTTATATTACATCTCTTTCGCTATACTACATGATTTTTAATTTCAACAATTAGAATCGTTAAAACCAGTTTAAGTTAGTTATAAGTAATATTTTATCTTTAAATTTTGACTCCTCTCAAAACGAATGTAAGGCTGTGACCACTTACTAGGCATATGTTTAAATCTCCTGGTGAAAGAACTTTATATACCTCTGAAAAGGCAGTCAGCATATGGAATTTACACATACTAATGGAAAAAAATTATTATTTTTTAATTAATTGTATTTCTATTTTAGAAGAAATAGAAATTTTATCGAAATAATTTCTTTTCTACAATTTCATTATACATATATTTTAATTTTTAACATATAATCTGGTTTGTTTTTTAAATTTCTAAAAAATGTAGTTGTATTTTGCACTTAAAAGCTTCTTTTATTCTTAACAATCTCTTCGATTGTCTTCTTATGTGTATAATCCTGAAATTAAGTTGAGCTGCCTTGATAAATTGTTTAATTTAAGGTACCATGTCTATTGATCGCACAATCCTAGCTAAATTGTACAACTTCTGATTCTTTACATTTGTCATCGTCCATCCTAACATCTTCATTATATGGTTGAAGCACATATGTTATAAATTCTTCATCAACTTCTCTGGCTTGTTTTAATGTTAGTTCGTCCCCTAACATCTTGTGTGAATCATCCTCCGATTGAGGAAAGCAATCCTTAAAGATTGTTTTACTTGCGGAGTAAAGTCTATTGAAGTCCAAATTCGAGACTGATTGTCTTTCGATTTGTTTCAAAACTTTAAAATTTGGTAGCTGTTCATCGTGTTGATAATATTTCGGTGAAACATTTTTCATTTTCACCACAGTATCGGAATAGTTAACGATTTTCTTTTTGGTAAGCTTGGCTGCTGCCTCATGAAACTCTTTTGGTTTCAGTTGTTGGTCTAATGATTTGGCTTCGTGTAGAAACGATTTGTTTTGTTTTCGAATTTCTGATGACCCCAGTTCCTTTTCTGGTAAACTTTCAGGTGATACGATTTGAATTCTAACATCTGGTAAGTGGGATTTAGATTCAAAGGTAGATCTTTGTTTCTTTACAAACACTTCTGGACGACATTGTTTGGGAGTTGTACTAAATTTTAAAGAATCAAAAGTTGAACTTTTTGGTGATATTTTCTTTAAAGTGGCGGTACCTTTAGTTACCTAAAATTGCAAAGTATATTTTTTCAGAAGATTAAATTGAGTTCACTATGTTAAAAAACAAGGGATTTTCGTAAATGCATCTCTTTTGCATAATTTCACAAGAGATGCCATACTACGCCAAGAGATGCTACGCCATAGCACACTGTTTTATACTACGTTTTTATTAAGCCGTTTTCATGTTTGTAACAACGGATCTTACAATCAAAATTACGACTACTTTTTAAGTAGCTTAAGCACTTAAATCTATATTCGGCCAGGGGCTTCGTCATTTTCCTGTCTTATGGAAACAAATGGCTTTAAAAATTAACTCATTTAAGGTCCTATTTTTCTATCGACTGAATACTTCGTAATCAACTGAGTTTCCATCAATTTCATCTCTCTTAATCCATAAGACTGCAAGCACAATTTTTAAATATAAAGCTCCAAAACGAATTGTCAGATCACTAGTACTACTAGTACACCAATACTACTACTCAAATCTGGAATACAGCCTAATTGCATTGCAACTTTCCTCCGTTTCATGATCGATATAAGCAAACTTTATAACAAAACTAGCACCTAAACATTTCGATCCTTATTAGACTAGCTAGAGGACTCAAATTTTAACTGGCACCTTAAGATGTATGACAATGTAAGTTTAAATATTAGTTTATTAACCATATAACTCAGAAATGGGATCTAGGAATTATCAATCAAAATTCCGTCCACTTCTCTACTACTTGCACCTTTTATCTTGATAAAATTCAACGTTTACTGACGTTTACAACGTTTCAAACTTTACTGACCTATATAAGTAGNGCGGACAGTCATTTTGATCCTGAAACGTTGTTTTTTATCTCTACAAACCGGACACTACTTTTTCTAAATAAATTCCAAGCTAAAAAAATTCATTTTTACACCATTTTTAAAGCATGTAAATAAAACTTTTTGCCTTATCCATAACTAAAAATATTGTTAAGCTATTTCACCACCGAAAAATCAATCTGTCTCCTGTCACCTTGTCTTATCTTTGTAAAGAAAGGAGAGAAAATGGTACTGCACTCCTGAAATAATTCTGACATCGGCATCTTTTGATCTTTTCATCTGGACCACACAGGTTATGAGACCCCTCAAGTTGAAATGACTTCTCTCAATGCTTCTTCCCCATTGAAAATTTCTTTAATTTTCTTATCAATTTGAAGACTGTATTTAACACAACTGGGGTAAAAAAAAGAGAACAGAAGTATAATCTTTGAGGTGTTTATATAAATGAAACATTTATTCAGACACTTGATAGCTGATCAATTGTGAATAATCATCTCCATAGGTCCTCATGACTTACAGGTATGCATTACTTTTTTTTCTGTGAATCATGGGAGGTTTATTTTCCAAGAAGGTATTAACCATGTTCCCTATCAAATGATAAGTAGGTGTAAGGGGATGTGAACCTAATAATTGAAACGGACTGAGGACAGTACGCTCCTATTTGGTATCATATGTCTAACTTGAGTATCTATGCTAATAGGAAAATTATATTTATTTAACTGTAGCTACATCCAGAATTATGTATTTATATCAAACTTCTTCATATATTCTTTTTTTATATTTATTATATAAAAAAGAATGTATAAAGAATCTTCTTTTTTTAAGATAAAAAAAAGAAGATTCTTTATATCTTAAAAAAAGGATTATATGAGGAATCTTCTTTTTTTTATCTTTTTTATATATCTTTTATATATTTCTTATTGTTTAAATAAATATTCTTGTAGATATTTACGGTATCCTTGTAGATATTATTTAATTATTTCTACATCTTTGAGAATATTCTAAAAACAATTTACGGGGTTAAATTTCGTTATTAGGGTACCCTTCCCGCAAACGGACAACTCTCATAAACGGACAAATTTTTTGGTCCCATGAATGTCCGCTTAACGGAGGTTTCACATTCAGAAATGGGATCTAGGAATTATCGATCAAAATTCCGTCCACTTCTCTACTACTTGCACCTTTTATCTTAATAAAATTCAACGTTTACTGACGTTTACAACGTTTCAAACTTTACTGACCTGTATAAGTAGAGTTTGATGACATATTATTGCCATAAGATATATATCGTAAATAAAACTTTCAACCATTTTTCGCTTGATACTCAAATTTAAACTAGAGCTCTGTGCTGGCTGGCCATGCAAATTCTAATCATTTCCTGAACCCGACAAGTAAAACTTATTTTTATATCTCAAATTTTTAAAAAAAAATTTTGTAATCAATTTTGGGGCTTATTAATTCCTATCGAAATGCCTTCATTTCGGGCGAGTTTGTTTCCTTGACAATAACCCTTTAAGTTGAATTCAAAATTTGAAAGAAAACAAATAGTGAAGTCAACGTTAATACCTCATGAGTAACAATAGAATGAAATGTATAAAATAGAATAAACTTTGTTTTTTCAAGGAATGTTCTGTTTCACAACAAGAGGAAAAGACGACTGCTAAGATAATGGGGTTGTGCAGCGAAGCGAGATAAAGGCGGAGCTTCGTATTCTATGCATAAAAAAAGGTATGGTTTGAAATACAGTTCATCAAGAGAAAAATATCAAACATATACGCTGGTCACGGTGGCACAAGGGATACAGAGCTCGCCTCCCAATGAGGTAGCCCGGGTTCGAATTCCAGCAATGGTTATACTTCATATATCGTAATACTTGATTCAGGAGCTGTCATTTCTTCTGGATCCCGTTCAAAATTACAAGGCAACGGAGTTGAACATTGGTCTCAGGATGGATCTGCTGCTCAACGTTGGTTATAAAATGAAACATACACGCGTTGCAAATCCTGGCATGAGAGTTATACTCTTAAAAATAATGTCGTGTACATTTGTTGCATTGTATAACGATTTTAAGCGAAGCATTTCGCCGTGTAAGTTCAAAGTAAATACACAATTGGGTATAAGGTGATCCAATTACCAATCTACTAAGAAACGAAAAGAAAAACATTGCAGAATATTTAAAAAAAAAGTTATTGGCAGTAAATTAATTTTAAAAACTACTTAGAATTATTGTAAACTGTATATAATGAAAATATTTTAGAGACATACAGCTGTTTCTATACGCAAGTACCATCTTTGCTAAGGTATATAGTTAAAAGAACTTAACTCTGTGGTTCAGAGAAAAATAGAGAAAGACTACGTTCTGGTTCACTGTATATAAAAGTATGCCTTTTAAATCTTTACTTTTCCTTGCTACATTGTTTTCTGCACTACTTCTTTCAGAACAAAAGGTAAGTTTTCACTGTATAATTGTGCGTGCAAATGCTTTAATATATTGATTATGCAATCAGATACAAGAATAAAATGTAACTCAAAATTAATCTTGAGTTGTTTTAACAAAGCTTTCAATTAATTAATTTTCCTTACACAATTGCAATCACTCTGTATGCAACAGAGCTATTGCCTGTGTATTTTTCAATAAAAGTAAAAGTTGCAAACAAATCTTAGTTTCCTAATTATTTTGAATGGATGTGAAATCAAATCGAAAACTTTATATTGGAAATAAATGTAAAGCGTAGTAGTAGAAGATCTAAGTTATATTTTGTGAATTTAATAAATCAGTTTTAGATTATATAGAAGCAACATGATTTTAAAACATCTTTTATCAATGAAAACCGGCTAATTTTATCGTAAATTAACATTATCATAACACCTTTCAAAAGCTAGAGTATTTGCGAAATGTAATTTAATATATTCGCCCATTAAATATTTAATTATAAAAGTAGCATAAATTATTTCATTCGTGAAAATTTTTAATTCTATGAAAATTATAACTTACCACCGAATGCACTGGTTCAATGTTTAATTCGTTCTCTGGGCATATATTTCTTTGATGTCTCTTTGCTTTCCGATCAAAATTGATGTACGCCTTGTGCAAATAGTGCTCATCATATTGGTCTGTAGATTCTTGATTAAGGAGTCTTTGTCCATTAGAGAAGCTTGTAATCTTCTTAAATTGTTAAAAAAAATTAAGTTTCAATATTTTGATACATTATAGATAATTAAAGGTTATAAATTACGACAGAAATATAGCTTTTGTGTTAAGTTTTGCTTCAATTTCGTCAAAAATGGACAAATTCTTATAACATATTACTGACAGATTCTTACAATATGCATAAAAAACATTTTTGCCGTTAAATTAACAATCCCAAGAAACTGAAGTAGATTTTACCTGATTAAAGACTTCATTCGCTTCAAAATATTTTTGAAGCAAATGAAGGTTTTGATCAGGTAAGTTTTTACCAGGTTATTTCTGTAATTTTAAAAAGGTACAAAATGTTTATATGCTGATTTTTTACTTTTAATATTTATTTATATATTAATATCTAATTCAAATATATATTTACATATATGTATACCTCTGGAGAAAAAATTTGTGGATGAGCTTTCTTTTTGGAGGATATTGGTGCGTGTTTTTGGTCTGGATATTTTGCACAAGATTCCTCATTCACCACTTTAATATGAATTGTTTCGGGTCCACACGCTTTTAATGGGCTTCTTTCCACATTCCTTCTGTATAAATCAGAATTTCTCAGCAATCTAGAATCATAGTAATTATTATCCAAAATTTCTGCTGTTTCAAAACCTGCAAAAATAAAAAAATGAATAACAAACAGTTCATTTTAAAAGTACATTGGACAAAAATTTAAACTCTTCCTCTGGACTTTATAACCACTAGAAATCAATTAAGAAGAGAGTCCACTAGGTTTTGCAGGCGCATCGCAACCTGTTTAAACTATTCTCAAAGAAATTGTTCTCATAAATCTACTGAATAGCGAGGGGAGCTGATTCCAGAATTCGGTGTTTAACCGTTGTTCCAACATATAGAACACATTTTCTGTAGGGTTAAAAATCAGGTGATTTTGCAAACTAATGCACTTAAACGCAACGAGAAATGGAAAGTTTTCTCTTTGAAATTTATATATCTCTAAACCCTATCAACTTAAGTGAACAGTATTTTATTTTAAAACCATCGTTGAACAACCTTCCCAATTTTGGACTTCTGACTGGTAATGCTCAACTATGTAGCCTTGTAATTTTGAACAAAATCCAGAAGAAAAAGAAACTCCTGAATCAAGTATTGAGAGAAATTTGCCTTCGTGGAGAACTTTTTCTCTGAAATAACCAGTATTTTCGTTACATGGAGAGGAAAACCGCAAAAACCTCCCACAGTTTATCTGACAAGGGAACTCTAACTCATAATCCGTCTACCACTCAGGATATTATAACGTCAGTTGTCATATTTTAACAGGTATTTTAACGTATTGCCGGGATTCGAATCCGGTGCACCTCATTGGAAGGTGAACGCTCGCTCTCCTGAGCCACCACGTCTAAGTTGCAGTATTGTTCAAAGGTATAATATTAGGACTGTTCTTTGATGTAGTGGCTGAGATAAGACATAACACTGAAACGGTAAAAGAAGCTTGCTTTGCTGGCCGAGAATACGACTGCAAAGGGTTAATATTTTTATTCGTAAATTTGTTTAACATTAAGAGCGAAAATATTACATAAATAAATTTCGAAGAGATAAATTCTCAGCCCTCACTTTCTTTCTCAGCAGGTATAACATTTGAATATCTCTTCTTTGCCGATCTCATAAAATCTGCACATGTTTGCAACGGATGATTATCAGAAAAAATTGTTTCTTTATTTGTGAGGCTAGCACTTTTCTTATAATATGAGCAGTCAGTTGTATGTATTGAAATAGTTCCGTCTGAAGAGCTGTTTCGAGTTTTATCCTCTTGTTGTTGCGGCGTTATATTTATACCTCCAGAATGCTGATGGTCATGCTAGAAACAGAAAAGAATAAATAATTGAGTTTTATTGGAAGAAAAAGTTTGTATATATATATATATATTCAAATTCATATTATCATTGGTGATGCTAAAATTCATTAAACATTTGTGGAAAAGAAGTAGAACTTAGAAAATCGAGCTTTGAAAATTCAGAAGAATTAGTTTTCATCAATGGATACTTGAAACTAATGAAGTTATTGGAAGAAAAAAACATCGAAAGCAATTTCTCTGGTAATGTAGACAATGAGTAAATCAAAGGACTAACCAGAAACAATTTCTGATGCATTCTAAATTGCCATCTTGGAATTTTTAATGCCACTTTTAGACTGAGCAAAAATCGCAAAAATCAGTTTCAATTAAAAACGCTAATAGCCTTAAAAACCAGTTTTAATTTTTTTTATTACACAAGTATATTTAGAAAATTGCTTGCATATATATTTGAATGTTTAATTTGCATTTTAATACCAAAAAATAAATATTATTCAATTATAAAAAAAACTATGTTTTGAAATGAAAATCTATTATAAATAAANTTATGGTGAGATGACAGAAAAACAGTTTCACCCATATATCCATCGGTAGTTCCTCAAACAAGAAATTTCTTTTACGGACTTCATATTGTCTGAAAAGATTCTCTTGCCCCAAAAACTTAGCTGTAATGTAACTGCAAAACAAAAATAAAAATTTTTAATAAATGAATAAATGGAAAATTTATAATTTGTAATAGTCAACTACAAATTTGTTTAAATTTAAGTGAAATATGTTAGAGTTTTCAAGTAAAAACAAACTCTCTGCTTTGGCATTTATATGTTTTGAAATTAAACTCCAAGCCAAATTGAACGAGATATACTAAGACCAAAATGTGGATTAAGTTTTGTATAAATTCACAATTTTAATAACACATAAACTTAAGTAAATTACAAATTTATGCAGCTATATTATAACTCTGTGTTCGTAAAGATTTAAAAACATAATTTTTAGAAGATAACAAGTATATATTTTTAATTTTAATAAAATGCACCGAAATAGGTTTAATATTATGCTGAACTGGTTAAAAAATATAATAATACAGAGGTTATAGCACTTTAAAATAAATGTATTTGCATTGATGCAACATTCACCCAAACATTTTAAATATTTTTACGTAAATACCACGGTTTTAGTTCGACACATAATTCAGTAATTAACCACTCAGATGATTTACTTTCCTTCTTGTAGATTAAATTAAAAAAAGAATGATTTAAATAATTTTTCGAAATAATATTTGTAGCGATTTTTTCTGAAAAATCGTTATTTTGTTTAAATTTAAAAATAAGTTTCAGTTTCTGTTAGTATTGAAACCTGGCAATGCAAATGTAGTACTTCAGAATTTAGTAAATGATATAAAAACAGCATGTATTTCAAGTCATATATAAACATGCAGGATATATTAACCATAATCTGAAGTGACCCTTGATTCTATATGACACTTCTTTTTCCTCCTCTTTTTCTTATTCGAGGATTTTTTTTCCTGTCTAGGTGAAGCACAAGTGAGTCCTTGTAAATAAGTGTTTCTATATTAACTTTATAGTTAATTTTCATTGGTTTTCCTTGCGCACAATTATGGCAAGAAAATAATGAGATGGCTTTATTTAGTTGGGACACATTTTAGACCGGTTTTGACCGGTTTGGTCTGAGAATTTTGGTAAGATTAAAAAATAAAGACGAAACGAAATGCAATACCTTTTTGGATGTCATGAATTGCATAGGAAATTTATTTAAATAGTAATCTGTCAGGAAAATAATTAAGGGAACATTGTAGATATGTGCATTGCCGATATGTATAGATATATAAATATATAGATATATGTAGATATATAAATTCTTATGAAAAGTGTGACAGTATTCTTAGAAATAGCAGCAGAAATTTTCTTTTGAAATGAGAAAGATAACTTGCCCGGTGATCATTCACGCATAATTTTGTAAGCAGAAAATGAAATTTTTTTTCTTCTTCCATTTATGTAATGAAACTAAAAATGAAAGAATATGTCTTCATTTTGCCCTTTTTCGTTTAATACTGCTCACTTAAACAGCAGAAAAATATATTTCGCAATAGCAGAAACCAAGTAATTTTAAGGTCCTTATAAACATATAGTTCCCCTATCTATATTGATATATCGATGGCGACTTGGAAACGTCTTGTAATAGCAAATTTCTCGTATTATGCAGCTCTCGTTATATCGAGCTTCTGCTGCATTTACTAAAATTGTTAATAAAATGTTCATTACATTTCTAAAAGATAAAAATTTAAATTCTATAATACTTTCAATATTCTTGAGAATTTTAAAATTCTTTTGAAGAATTATAAAAAAAAATTACTCACCATGTGGCTCTATATAAGAGCAACACAATTTCGGGTATTTCCAAAATCTGTGGCAAAATTGGTGGATGATAACATGCTATAATTTCATTCATACTCATGCAGCTGAAACGCACGCGTCGCATCACTTCTACAACATATTTGGATCTCTGTGTATAATCATTATTCAACCAATGCAAAGCAGACAAAAATATGATCATTTCGCTGAAAATAATTGCGTTAGTTACACAAGGAAACAATATTTTTTGTTGCATGAGATGTTTTTAACAGATCTTAGATATTTTTGTATCGTTGATTTCAAATCTACAATGTGTTTCTCTCTCCAAGCTCTATAGTTTCTTTTTCAAAAATGACATTTTAGTTTATTTTTTTCTCGAAATGTACAAGTTTAAAAACGTTATATATAAATGTCATAATATGAAAATGTCATCCTACGCCACTAAGGGCATTTATCTGCTATAAATTTTTTTTGTGCTTCTCAACATTTCAAAATAGGTTAGCGCCACTAGCGGCGTATGATGACGTTTCTGGTCATGAGTTTTTATGCAATTTTAATCTCGCCCTATCTAATGATCTGCCCTAACTCTCCTTGAACTTTGTCTCAATATTCATACGACTCCCTGCTATGCATTACGCTTTTAAACTTGCGTATTTCCACAAAATATAGAATAAAAACATCATGTTTAAAAAATTCTGTAGCTTCAGGAGCAAAACAAATTTTAGATTTGAAATTCTCTGACCCGAATTAGGCAATATCAAGTATTTGCATAAATGAACAAAATATTTATCCCCTTAGCGTTATTTAAGCGGTAAACTTAAATATCCCAATTTTAAAGCTTTTTTTAAAGCTTATTTTAGCTTAATAAATTTTACTCAAATGTGATTGATGGAAAGAATACGTCTGAAAAACACATACAATGAATTATTTATGTGTATTTAAGACTGTTTTTAAATCTTCAGTATTTGTTTTTTTCTTTCATGTTTTTTTGTGCCTTCTTTAATTACAATATGCAGATCAAAAATGATAATTTTTGATAAAAAACACCATGATTTTTGTGAAGGAAATAAGATGTTTCAGTGCATTTTGCTGTTTATTATTTCCAGTGGCAATTCCGGAAACCTTTAAAATAAATACCTAGAAATAATGGAAAGTAACAGTTTGATGTGAAAACGGCACGTTTTTAAAAAAGGGTAACTAATCGGTGAATTGTACTAAATCGTAAGCATCAATAAATCATAAATAAATCATAAGTATTTGTATTTTAATTAACTTGTTTCTACCGTATAAAGTTTGTAAACAAATTTAAAACTACCTAGTGATAGGAATAGATCTTTAAAAAATGAAATGAAATCATAAAATAGGATAAAAATATAAAAAGCACGATTCACAACGAAAAATAATTATAAATAATTAAGTGTAAAAGGACCGCTCTGGATAAATGTAAAATACTACTATAGACAACTACAAATGTTGAAATTTATGAAATTGAAAAGCATTGCACGAACAATATTTAGAGAAAAAATTTTCAAGTACATTTTTATTTTATTTATCTCAACGCCATACTGTTAAAAATTTAGGAGCATGTTAAACTCTAATATCGTTCAAAAATGCAGCAACCTTAATATGTTAGGGTTAACTTATGTTATCCTACTTGTTAAATTTATTAACTCTTTGGTGCGAATAATTCGAACCATAATTATTCGACCATTTAATTTGATGAAACTCTTTGACTTTCCCCGTCGATACCTATTTCCCTCCCCCCCATCTTAAAGAAAAAATTGTCTGAGAAGAAAATTTCTGGATATGCAAAAGATAGTTTACGTATTTTTTTGCTTAGAATATGAAATTCTTTCGATAGAAGTTACCCATGCCTTAAAAATATGATATTGGTTTTTCTATTTTTGATAAAAAGTTTGAACATTTATAAAATAATAGTTGTTAATGGAGGAAAGAAAAAGAAAACGGGATTGTTAAACGACAATCCAAATTCATGGAAAAATTTGAGGAAAAAAACGAGCAAAAACTAATTTTTATATATTATTTCTTAACATTTTAAGTCACCTCTGTCATTTCATAAGTGAACTTTTCCGCTAAGATTGTTCTAATATGAGTGACTTCGTGACCAGTTTCAAGGAGTTATTTTTCTTTTGAAACAATATTTTTCTTTTCTCGTGTAATCTGCCGTCTTCCTTACTAAGGGGATTGAAGTCAAAGTTGAATTGGATCTAAAATGATGTTTTAAACATGTTTATGAAATTTGTTTTAAGAGAAAAATACTGTTTAAAACCCAATGATAACGGTCGTAAGAAAAATGAAGTAAACAAAAACACGTACCTTCGAGTCCCAATAGTTTGGCTGGATATTAGTTCCAGAATACTATTTACGTCAAAATTTAAAAACTCCGGTGAAGTTATTGTTTCTTCAAATCTGTGTGCTAGGTGTTTCCGAGCTTTTAGATACGCTGTGTCATTTTGTAACTTTTTTGCCGCAATGAATGAGTAAAAACAACTTTTGATGTCTCCTTTAGGTTCCAACAGCTGAAAAAGAGTTTAAACTGCAGCAATGCTTTTGAACAAATTGTGGTATTGCTGTTTTTACTATACATTTAGATTATTTGAGAATATAAAAGCATATATATATATTTTTGGTATCAAAATTTCTATGACAGCTTAACTCTACTTTTGTCGGTGATAGTAATCGCAGTTAGTATGATCAGTTAAAAAAATTCTTATAAAATCTTTTTTTAAAAAGATTTTACAATTTGATTGCCGCAGGGGGAATTGATATATTCTTGACTATTACAAATTATTATTTAAAAATTAAGATACTCTAAGGATTTTATATAGTGGGAAAATATTCAATGGATAGATGGGCCACCCAGATCTCCGAACTTTAATCAGATTAAGAATGGGGCTACTTTAACAGACAAGTTTCTGCTTCGAGTTCTCCTTTATAGCCACTATATGAGCTGAAGCCACGGGTATTTTGTCAGGTAATAACTCCTTTTATGTGTCCGAACTTAATTGGCTGTTTGGAAAGTTCATGCTCCCAATCAATTGCAATTAGAGATGAAAAGATTTCTTATAAGAATCTGTATTTCCATAACGGTAAATTTCCACATAAAATTGTGATGTCTTGCTTCCTCTTTGAAGGATCATTCTTGTCAAGGGTGATTTTTTTATTGTAAATCATATATGTATTTATATTTATCACGATTTCTATGTCATATTCAGTGAAGAATTGTTTAGAGCACATTTCCTTTAAATTTCTTGTTCAAATTAGGTACAATAAAATGGTTTGAAGGCCAATATCAATGAGGAAAAAAAATTAATTCTTTATGCCCATTTTAAAATAATTGGTTGGAAAAAGACAAAATTATCTTCCAATAATAGTTTTTTTACAATTTAATTTGAGAACAATGGATAATTTATCGGAACAGTACTGGGATTCTTGATATAGGGATTATTCAGAGGCTTTTTTTTTGTTAATTACATGTAAAAAGAAGCTATGCGTAATTCACAAACCTGAATACATTCTTGCGTAACTTCCACCATTTCCAGCATAGCGGCGGCTTTGTATACTTCAAAAAAATTTTCACAAGTTAAATTAAGTTTTCCAGTATACATGTATTGAAGCAGTATTTCTATCTCTTCTCTTCCCACCTTAGGTATCACTAACTAAGAAAGAAAATTAATTAATAAATTCAAAATAAAAGGAGTAAATAAAATTTAAGTCGTTAAACCAAGTTGTTAAGTTGTCAAAAATAAAACAATAAAGAATTTTCAAGATCACTTTTTCAAACATTCATATCATATGCATAAAGAAAGTATCTCATATTAAATTTTAAGTCACTAAAAATCAAAACGGTGTGCTCAAAAATAAAAGGTAACGGCAAAAGCAATATTCATGTGAAAAACTAAGACAAATCGTGTTAAAAATGAAGTATTTTAGTTTTCACACGTGAATATTTTGAAGCAGTAAATTCCACTTATTGGCTACTTAAAGGCGTAACTAATGTGTATGGGGGGAAACAAGAAAAGAGGTTCAGAAGTTTTGAAGACATCAGTCGAAACTAACACGCATAATAAAACTAAAATTTATACAGTCCAAAGTGACCCAAATCAATTTATGAAAAATCAAATCATTAATAAATTAAGAACCAATTTTTTTAAAAAAATTGGGGAGAAAAGAAAAGATTGGATTTTTGAATGTTAGATTTTGTCGGAATTTTTAAATTGTAATCTTTATAGAAACCGATTAGACGCGTGATTTTTTTTTCTTTGCTAAAAAAATGCTGATAATAAATTAAATTGAAGAAAATAACACTTTTACTCTTTCTTGCGAAAACGATTCTGTAAAATTTTGTATTTTTATAAATACAGCACTAAGCTTCTCCAAAATGCCGTATCTTCGTAACCGTTTACCGTTCTTAGCTGTTAAATTTAAATTTAACATTAAAAAGTTGCATTTTAGATGACTGTTCATTATGAACAATGAAATTATCATTTCGAGCGAAAACAATTTTGTTATATACACATTTGGAGCTGTATTCAAAATGAAAAGCTCACCGATTAAATGTTTCATTAAAAATAAATTGCAAGTTGCATAGAATTTGTTTTTAAAAATTCTTTTAAACAACTTTCAAAAAGACATTTCAATCTGAATGCTAAATAAATTATCCCAAGAGACTGAAGCGATAAGATATTGCCCGATTAAAAACTTCATTCACTTCAAAAATATATAAATGGAAAAAAAAGTCCACGTGTTTCATGCCCTCAAAAGCAGGAACCAATTTTCAAGACTTGCCAAACGAGAAAAAGAAGAAGCAAAAGGGATTTGAAAGATAAAGCAAAAAAGTTGCCACTGAAAAAAGGGAAAATAAAGGTGAGAAACATAACTAGAAAAGCCACGGAAACCGAGAAAGAAAAAAAAGATGAAAAACAGAAAGAAAAAAAAAAGCCAGAGTGCAGAGAGGGGAAAATTAGGGCAAGATGCCTTTTCAGGCGCTATGGAGAGGTGGTGATAAACTTCTGTCATTATCAAGGAAATCAGCGTTCATATGAATAAATCTGTTTGGTATTCAAGTTTATATTTCAAATACCTTTTGTTTCTTCTCATTCACCTCTGTCAAATCTTGAAAATGGGTGCCTGTTTTTGAGCTCTGGAAACTTGTCAACTGTTATTTCCTATTGATATATTTTAAAGCGAGTGAAGGCAATATGAATCAGGTAATATGAATGTTAGTTCGCAACCTAGTCTAAAAGAGCATTTGGCTTATTAAAATATTCATTTTAAGGTGACAAGGGAGTTTCAAAAAAACAAAAATTTGCCGAAAAATCGAATTTTTGCTTTCTGTATTTTTGAAATCTGGGCGTTTAAATGAGCGTTTTTTTTAAAAAATTTCTTGAATTAGAGCAAAATTGACGAAGTTACGGCCATTTCTGTTTTGACCACGCCCCTTTGACGCCCTGCTATGAAAAGGTAGCACAAGTCATTTTTCTCAAAATGTCTTTTCTGGCAAATTTACAAATTTCAAACTGTTCCAGCGAAATGATTTTTCAGTTTATTGACTTGAGAATTTGATGTTATATATTTATGAATATTATTAACGTTTAGTTAGAAAAGTTTTTTGAATTAAGTAAATAGTATTATTTTTATACATGAAATTTTATAGCGGTATGATGATTTTTTTACAAAAATGCTGGTTTTTTACTGCATTTTTTACTGTTTCTTGTTTCAATAATAAAAAATAAAAATACTCCCAACAATTTTTTTATATTACCTAATATGTAATATTTTAAAATAATTTTTTTATATTACCCAATATGTAATATTTTAAAAGAATTTTGTCATTTTAACAAAATTTCAAACACGAGGAACAATATTGAAAAAACATAAAAAATTCAAAATTTAAATTTTTTAAATTTCTTAAATTTAAAAATAATGTTTTGAAATTTTGTATATAAATTGTTTTTAACAATATAAATATATATTGAGAATTTCAAACAAATCCCTTGATAATTTCTAAAAAAATTTTGAAAGTCCTATGTCACCTTATTATTAATTTCAAATAAACAGGGAGATATTTTAATAAAACGATAAATAAATTTAAGATCTTAGTGGAAGTACGTTCGGGAAATCGATAATATTTTGATTTTTTAAAATAAATTATGATCAGCTATAAATTTAGATCATTCTGATTCAATTTTTTATTTAACAAAATTCATTGAAAAAATATGTTTTTTTTTTTATAAACTTCTTCCAGCTGTTGCTATAATTTCTAAACCTTATGCTCTAAATTAATACTCATCACCATCTTCCACTAAGCCCTTCGACCAAAACACTGTGGCTTACTCGATATGGTTCTCTTCCTTCAGAGTCAAGAAGTCTCTTCAAGTAATGACTGAAACATGAAAGAACTAACTTGTGAGCTTTGTAAACGTGATCACCCACTTCCAATACGACATCTGTTAAAAAATTCCTTTCAAAAATGGTTTCATTGAATTTCTTCAAGAGTAATGCATGTCTTGATTTCGTCATACTGTGGGAAATGTTGCTCTCTGTGGAAATACTGAGTGGTGGAACAAAATTCATAATGGTAAATTCTAAGTTTTACTCTTGTTGAAGACCTGCAGAATTAAAGAATTAAGTACAGTTACGAACTCGTAATGTGGTTTGTACGCATTTAATACTCAAATGAGTGAAAATTAATAAAAATTCCTCAGATCACTGATATTGATAGGGAGACATGTGTCATTCTTGTAGAAATTTTATGTCAAAGAATTATATTGAAGTTTTTAAACAGTCGAATGTTTTTCTAAAAGGACCCTTTAATTTAAATCATTCTATTGAATCATTCCTAATTTATTTCTGCTCCTTATTTAAAAAAAAAAAGTTCTAAGAGGATTGGGAAAAAGATCTTTGTCAAGAAAATCAACTCCTTGCCTGATTGTAAGAAGTTGTAATTTCTTATGAGATCAAGAAATTAATGATATTGGAAATTATGATATACTAGTTCATCTAACGTTTATGGGAGGCAGTGTTTTTAAATTATCCAAAAAGATTTTCTCGCTTCACAGTTTTACGTTAAGTATTTATTCAAATTCATTTTATTAAGCAGTTTTAAGTGCTAATTTAAGTAGTGGTGAATAGTTAGTTATACATCAACAAATATTTATTTAGAATAATTTTTCTGTTTTAATCGAAATAAAAACTTATCTACGAAGTGATTATTTAGATTTATTTTTGATCCTTTCTTAAATGGCTAAAGAAATTTTAAACTTAAGTGGTGCTATGGTGCCGCATACTGTCATACCAATTATTGGTGAGGGATCGTGCCTTTTTCGAGCAATAGCATATGTGCTATATGATACTTAAGTTATTGCTCGAGAGTTGCGCAGAGATCAAAGTTCTTCCGAGCGAGTAAAGCCGCGGGCAATAACTAGCATCTTATAAATTCTTAACATTTCTAAAAATATTTTTTTATATATTTTTTAATGTTTCTATAAGAACCTTTAAATATTCATGTATCAATGATATTTTATTAATACCCCTTATTTCGAAGAAAAATGTAACGAGAATTCGGGTAGTGATCTTTCACAAGAAAATCAATTCCCCGCCAACGACTCCAACACATTCGAATCTAACATCAGCTCAAGAAATTAAGCAAATGGCATTGATCAGACTGTACAATTCGCCATAAAATTTCCATCCAATGCACGAGATTCGCCTTGAATTTTTTTCTCCTTTCCTCCCCTTACACCTGATACATAATTTCCCAAATCTTCAACCACCCCTTTCCCCCGACATCCCTCACGATCAATACAGGAGTTAGGAGGCCGCATCCCTTCTGCGCATGAGCAACTTATAGAGCCCATCTTCGGTTCTATGTTATGCTGCTTCAGAATTTTGATGAGCATTTTTCAAGAGAAAAAAAATATACACACAGATGTAGGTATTTTAATCTGGCATTGATAATGTCTGACACGTTAAAAGTACATTAAAATATAGATGGATTTAACAATCGCATCTCCCATTCGTCATCGTGACCACGCATCCTCACATTGAAGATGGATTCATTGCTTTTTGAAATTTTATTTTGTTTCTTGTTCAGTATCGGCTTTTCTGTACCAGATATTAACCATCGGACAGGTATTTATGGTATCTATTTTCAATATTCTGATTTTGATTTTATTTTGATGGATAGTTAAAGTTGCATTTTGCATAAGATTTTAAATTATTAAACAAATATCGATGTAATAAGCATGCAATAAAATTTTTTTCCCCTGTATCATAAGCAAGCAAGGTTTGAGATAAAAAGAAGGATTTTATGTTTTGGCACTGGACATAATACGAAATGTAAACCAAATACTTCTTAATAGAGTAATTTTCAGTTCCATTTAAAAATAATTTATTTCTTTTCCCAAATTTAATTGCAAAATAAATTTTGCTATTTTTATATAAATTTGGATTTTAATGGAGGGACCTGCTTCCTGCACGCTTCTCTCACCCCCTCCCCCTTCGATTATTTTGCAATATTTTTTTGTTTTCTTGACAATAGACAGATTGGTACAACAAAAATTAAAGTTAAAAGTCAAAAATAAGTTGTTATTAAGTGTGATTTTTTTTCCTATTTTTTTGTTACTACAGAATTGATACTACAGTTAGTTTCCATTTTGATAATTGCAAAGTTTATTCAGTTATCATTGCAATTTCTTCCTTAAACTTGTCTTTTAATTTTTTATTTAAATTTTGGTTACTAGAAAACTTGCTAAATGTTTAGCAATAAAAGGAATAATTAATTCCGACTTTTAATTCATTTGTATTCATTTTTTTAGTTGCTTACGTTGGTTGAACGAATGCCAAGGATTAAGGAGCAAAATCAATGTTCTTCATAATATATTAAAAAAACATAGTTTTAAGCCTTTAAATAAAAATCAAAAAGTTAAAATGGTTAAGTTTAATGTAGACAGAGTAACATATGCGAATATAACTTCAAATGAATATTTAAAAGCACTAAAAATAAAATACAGCATAATGAAAATACCGTTGAATAAGAGATATAAATAATTTATCCATAAATACCGTTACAATTTTTTTTAATGTTGAGCTAATAAAAGATTTTCTGATCCTTTTTGTTGAATAAGAATACATTATATGGTTATTTTGACCAATAAGAGTTAACCGACAGCAACAAAAAACGGTTTTAGGCCATTATCATTTTATGTTATATAGCTTAAAAAATAAAATTATACAAAGGAAGAGATAATTTTAAAAACTAAAAATATTTATTTCTAAAACTATTATTGTTTAATGTAATTTTACTAATATTTTACTTCATAATATTTCATAATGTTTTACGGAAATAACAAGTTATATTTCGATAAATAATAAATAATAAGTTTAAATAAAATATTCGCAAATGTAAAGGAACTTAAGCCATTTTTTGAAGTGAAAGATGAAATATTTATACCATATATGTTTTGTCAGTAATAAAATAATACTATGCATACTCTAAAGGTCTTTATTTATTTATTCTTTGAAGTACTTACGAATTAGTCTAAATATATTTTTAAAAAAATTGTTTCAAATAATTTATGGATTGGCAAAAAAATTAAACTGAAAATAAACCAATAAAAATAGACCTTCAAAAAATATATTACGTTTTGAAATGAGTACTCAATTCTTANACATGGTGCATTATCCTGTTGGTAAACACCATCCCCCGCAGGAAAAACTGTTGCCATGAATGGGTGAACCTGGTCTGCAACTATGTTCAAGTAGCTTACAGACGTCAGGGATTGTTCTATGAGCATTATGGGTCCTAATGTGCTCCATGAAAACATTGTTCTTGGGCGAAAAGCCATGAAAACCTGGATGAGTCCATTGTTATAGATGGAGGGTGGTCATAATGTAATGGCTCTTCGGTGCAGTTGTTAATGGAGAAAAAAAAGATAACGAGATTGTTAAATGATAATCCAAATTCATAGAAAATTTCGTGAAAAAACGAACAAAAACTAATTTTTATATATTACATTATGCCTTAACATTTTGAGTCACCACTGTTATGTCACAAGTGAACATTTCCGCTAAGATTGTTCTAATAAGAGTGACTTCGTGACCAGTTTCAAAGAGTTATTTGTCTTTTAAAACAATACTTTTCTTTTCTCGTGTAATCTGCCGTCTTCCTTACTAAGGGGAAACAGTTATTGAAGTCTAAGTTGAATTGGATCTAAAATGATGTTTTAAACATGTTTATGCAATTTGTTTTAAAAGAAAAATACTGTTTAGAACCCAATGATTAAAGGTCGTAAGAAAAATGAAGTAAACAGAAACACGTACCTTCTAGTCCCAATAGTTTGGCTGGATATTAGTTCCAGAATACTATTTACGTCAAAATTCAAAAACTCCGGTGAAGTTATTGTTTCTTCAAATCTGTGTGCTAGGTGCTTCAGTGCTTTTAGATACGCTGTGTCATTTTTTAACTTTTTTGCCGCAATGAATGAGTAAAAGCAACTTTTGATGTCTCCTTTAGGTTCCAACAGCTGAAAAAGAGTTTCAACTGCAGTAATGCTTTTGAACAAATTGTGATATTGCTATTTTTACTATGTATATTTAGATTATTTGAGAATATAAAAGCATATATTTTTTGGTATCAAAATGTTTATGACAGCTTAACTCTACTTTCGGTGACAGTAATCGCAGTTAGTATGATCAGTTAAACAGAAATCTTATAAAATCTTTTTTAAAAAAGATTTTACAATTTGATTACCGCTGGGGGAATTGATATATTCTTGACTATTACAAATTATTACTAGAAAATTAAGATACTCTAAGGATTTTTTAAAGTGGGAAAATATTCAACGGATTGATTGGCCACCCAGATCTCCGAACTTTAATCTGATTAAGAATGGGGCTACTTTAACAGACAAGTTTCTGCTTCGAGTTCTCCTTAATACCCACTATATGAGATGAAACTACGGTTATTTTGTCAGGTATTAACTCCTTTTAAGTGTCCGAATTTAATTGGCCTGCATGGAAAGTTCGTGCCCCCAATCAATTGCAATTAGAGATGAACAGATTTCTTATAAGAATCTGTATTTCCATAACGGTAAATTTCTACATAAAATTTTGATATATTGTTCCGTCTTTGAAGGCTTCTTCATGTCAAGGGTATTTTTATTGTAAATCATATGTGTATTTACATTTATCTTGATTTCTGTGTCATATTCAATAAAGAATTGATCAGAGCACATTTCCTTTAAATTTCTTGTTCAAATTTGGCATAATAAAATTGTTCGAAAGCCAATATCGCTAAAAAAGTTCAATCTTTATGCCCATTTTAAAATAATTGGTTGGAAAAAAACAAAATACTTATCTTCTAATAGTAATTTTTTATAATTTAAGACAAGGATTAAGTACAACAGTACAAGGATTCTTGTTATAGGGATTATCCAGAGTTTTTTTTTGTTTTTTTATTTACATATAAAAAGAAACTATGCGTAATTCACAAACCTGAATACATTCTTGCATAACTTCCACCATTTCCAGCATAGCGGCGGCTTTGTATACTTCAAAAAAATTTTCACAAGTTAAATTAAGTTTTCCAGTATACATGTATTGAAGCAGTAATTTTATCTCTTCTCTTCCCACTTTAGGAATCACTAGCTAAGAAAGAAAATTAGTGAATGAATTCCAAATAAAAAGAATAAATAAGATTTAGTTGTTAAGCCAAGTTGTTAAGTTGTCAAAAATAAAACAATAAAGAATTTTCAAGATCACTTTCTCAAACATTCATATTATATGCATAAAGAAAGCATCTCATATTAAATTTTAAGTCACTAAAGATCAAAACGATGTTCTCAAAAATAAAAGGTAACGGCAAAAACGGTATTCATGTGAAAAACTATGACAAATCGTGTTAAAAATGAAGCATTTTAATTTTCACACGTGAATATTTTGAAGTAGCAAATTTCACTTAAAATTGGCTACTTAAAGGCGTAACTAATGTGCATGGGGGGAGACAAGAGAAGAGGTTCAGAAGTTTTGAAGACATAAGCCGAAACTAACATGTATAATAAAACTAGAATAAACACAATTCAAAATTACCCAAATCCATTTATGAAAAATCAAATCATTAATAAATCGAAAGACAGTTTTTTTTTTAAAAAATTGGGGAAAAACGAAAAGGTTGGATTTTTAAATGTTAGATTGTGTCGAAATTTTTAAAATGTAATCTTTATGTAAACCAATTATACACGCGATTTTTCTTCTTTTTTTGCTAAAAAAATGCTGATAATAAATTAAATTGAAGAAAACAACACTTTTACTCGTTCTTGCAAAAACGATTCTGTAAAATGCTGTATTTTTATAAATTTTTAGTTTTGTAAATAAAGCATTAGGCTTCTCTAAAATGGCGTATCTTTGCAACCCTTTTCCATTCTTAGCTGTTAAATTTGGATTTAACATTAAAAAGTTGCATTTCTGATGTGTCCATTATGACAATGAAATTAGCATTTCGAACTAAAACCATTTCTTTATATACACATTTGGAGCTGTGTTCAATATAAAAAGCTCACCGATTGTTTCCTTAAAAATAAATTGCAAGTTGCATAGAATTTGTTTTGAAAAAAACATCTTTCAAAAAAACATTTCAATCTGAATGCTAAATAAATTATCCCAAGAAACTGAAGCGATAAAATATTACCTGATTAAGAACTTCATTCACTTCAAAAATATATTAATCGAAAAAATAGTTGACATGTTTAATGCGCTCAAAAGCAGGCACACATTTTTAAGACTTGCCAGACGTGAAAGAGAAGAAGCAAAAGGGATTTGAAAGACAAAGCAAAAAGTTGCCACTGAAAAAAGGATAAAATAAAGGTGAGAAACATAACTAGAAAAACCACGGAAACTGAGAAAGAAAGAAAAAGATGAAAAACAGAAAAAGAAAAGCCAGAGTGCAGAGAGGGGGGAATCAGGGTAAGATGCCTTTTCAAGCGCTATGGAGAGGTGGTGATAAACTTATGTCATTAACAAGGGAATCAACATTCATATGAATAAATCTGTTTGGTATTCAGGTTTATATTTCAAATCACTTTTGTTTCTTCTCATTCACTTCTGTCAAATCTCGAAAATGGGTGCCTGTTTTTGAGCGCTGGGAACTTGTCAACTGTTATTTCCTATTGATATATTTTGAAGCGAATGAAGGCAATATGAATCAGGTAATATGAATGTTAGTTTGTAACCTAGTCTAAAAGAGCATTTGGCTTATTAAAGTATTCATTTTAAGGTGACAAGAGACTTTCAAATAAACAAAAATTCGCCAAAAAATCAAATTTTTTCTCTCTGTATTTTTGAAATCTAGGCGTTTAACTGAACATTTTTTTGACGAAGTTACGGCCATTTCTGTTTTAACCACGCTCTTTGACGCCCTGCAATGAAGAAGTAGCACAAGTCATTTTTCTCAAAATGTCTTTTTTGACAAATTTACAAATTTCAAACTGTTCCAGCGAAATGAATTTTCAGTTTATTGACTTGAGAATTTGATGTTATATATTTATGAATATTATTAACGTTTAGTCAGAAAAGTTTATTGAATTAAGTAAATAGTATTATTTTTATACATGATATTTTATAGTGGTATGATGATTTTTTCCCAGAAATTTTGGTTTTTTACTACATTTTTTACTGTTATTTGTTTCAATAATAATAAAAAAAAATGCTCCCAATAATTTTTTTATATTACCTAATATGTAATATTTTAAAAGAATTGTCATTTTAACAAAATTTCGAACGCGAGGAATAATATTAAAAAAAAACATAAAAAATTCAAAATTCTAATTTTTTGAATTTCTTTAATTTAAAAATTTTTTTTTAAAATTTTGTATATAAATTGTTTTTAACAATATAAATATATGAGAATTTCAAACAAATCCCTCGATAATTTCTAAACAGTTTTTGAAAGTCCTATGTCACCTTAATATTATTAATTTCAAATAAACAGGGAATTTTAATAAAACAATAAATTTAAGATCTTAGTGGAAGTACATTAGGAAAATCGATAATATTTTGTTTTGTCAAAATATATTATGATCAGTTATAAATTTAGATGATTGATTTTTGATCCAATTTTTAACTCAACAAAATTCTTTGAAAAAATATGTTTTTTCTATAAACGTCTTCCAGCTGTTGTTATAATTTCTAAATCTTGTGCTCTAAAATAATACTCATCACCATCTTCCACTAAGACCATCGATCAAAAGCACTATGGCTTACTCGATATGGTTCTCTTCTTTCGGAGTCAAGAAGTCTCTTCAAGTAATGACTGAAACATGAAAGAACTAACTTGTGTGCTTTGTAAACGTGATCACCCACTTCCAATACGACATCTGTTAAAAAATTCCTCTCAAAAATGGTTTCATTGAATTTCTTCAAGAGTAATGCATGTCTTGATTTCGTCATATTGTGGGAAATGTTGCTCTCAGTGGAAATACTGCGTGGTGGAACAAAATTCATAATGGTAAATTCTAAGTAAACTAAGTAAACTAAGTAAACTAAGTAAACTCATAATGGTAATTCTTGAAGACCTGCAGAATTAAAGAATTAAGTACAGTTACGAACTCGTAATGTGATTTGTACGCATTTAATACTCAAATGAGTCAAAATTAATAAAATTTCCTCAAATCACTGATATTGATAGGGAGACATGTGTCATTCTTGTAGAAATTTTATGCCAAAGAATTATATTGAAGTTTTTAAACAGTCGAATGTTTTTCTAAAAGGACCCTTTAATTTAAATCATTCTATTGAATCATTCCTAATTTATTTCTGCTCCTTATTTAAAAAAAAAAAGTTCTAAGAGGATTGGGAAAAAGATCTTTGTCAAGAAAATCAACTCCTTGCCTGATTGCAAGAAGTTGTAATTTCTTATGAGATCAAGAAATTAATGATATTGGAAATTATGATATACTAGTTCATCTAACGTTTATGGGAGGCAGTGTTTTTAAATTATCCAAAAAGATTTTCTCGCTTCACAGTTTTACGTTAAGTATTTATTCAAATTCATTTTATTAAGCAGTTTTAAGTGCTAATTTAAGTAGTGGTGAATAGTTAGTTATACATCAACAAATATTTATTTAGAATAATTTTTCTGTTTTAATCGAAATAAAAACTTATCTACGAAGTGGTTATTTAGATTTATTTTTGATCCTTTCTTAAATGGCTAAAGAAATTTTAAACTTGAGTGGTGCTATGGTGCCGCATGCTGTCATACCAATTATTGGTGAGGGATCGTGCCTTTTTCGAGCAATACCATATATGCTATATGATACTTAAGTTATTGCTCGAGAGTTGCGCAGAGATCATTCTTCCGAGAGAGTAAAGCCGCTGGCAATAACTAGCATCTTATAAATTCTTAACATTTCTAAAAATATTTTTTTATATTTTTTAATGTTTCTATAAGAACCTTTAAATATTCATGTATCAATGATATTTTATTAATACCCCTTATTTCGAAGAAAAATGTAACGAGAATTCGGGTAGTGATCTTTCACAAGAAAATCAATTCCCCGCCAACGACTCCAACACATTCGAATCTAACATCAGCTCAAGAAATTAAGCAAATGGCATTGATCAGACTGTACAATTCGCCATAAAATTTCCATCCAATGCACGAGATTCGCCTTGAATTTTTTTCTCCTTTCCTCCCCTTACACCTGATACATAATTTCCCAAATCTTCAACCACCCCTTTCCCCCGACATCCCTCACGATCAATACAGGAGTTAGGAGGCCGCATCCCTTCTGCGCATGAGCAACTTATAGAGCCCATCTTCGGTTCTATGTTATGCTGCTTCAGAATTTTGATGAGCATTTTTCAAGAGAAAAAAAATATACACACAGATGTAGGTATTTTAATCTGGCATTGATAATGTCTGACACGTTAAAAGTACATTAAAATATAGATGGATTTAACAATCGCATCTCCCATTCGTCATCGTGACCACGCATCCTCACATTGAAGATGGATTCATTGCTTTTTGAAATTTTATTTTGTTTCTTGTTCAGTATCGGCTTTTCTGTACCAGATATTAACCATCGGACAGGTATTTATGGTATCTATTTTCAATATTCTGATTTTGATTTTATTTTGATGGATAGTTAAAGTTGCATTTTGCATAAGATTTTAAATTATTAAACAAATATCGATGTAATAAGCATGCAATAAAAATTTGTTTTTTTTTCCTGTATCATAAGCAAGCAAGCTTTGAGATAAAAAGGATTTTATGTTTTGGCACTGGACATAATACGAAATGTAAACCAAATATTTCTTAATAGAGTAATTTTCAGTTCCATTTAAAAAAAAATCATTTCTTTTTCCCAAATTTAATTGCAAAATAAATTTTCTATTTTTATATAAATTTGGATTTTAATGGAGGGACCTGCTTCCTGCACGCTTCTCTCACCCCCTCCCCCTTCGATTATTTTGCAATATTTTTTTGTTTTCTTGACAATAGACAGATTGGTACAACAAAAATTAAAGTTAAAAGTCAAAAATAAGTTGTTATTAAGTGTGTTTTTCCCCCTATTTTTTTATTACTACAGAATTGATACTACAGTTAGTTTCCATTTTGATAATTGCAAAGTTTGAAGTTTATTCAGTTATCATAGCAATTTCTTCTTTAAACTTGTCTTTTAATTTTTTATTTAACTTTTGGTTACTAGAAAACTTGCTAAATGTTTAGCAATGAAAGGAATAATTAATTCCGACTTTTAATTCATTTGTATTCATTTTTTTAGTTGCTTACGTTGGTTGAACGAATGCCAAGGATTAAGGAGCAAAATCAATGTTCTTCATAATTTATTAAAAAAACATAGTTTTAAGCCTTTAAATAAAAATCAAAAAGTTAAAATGGTTAAGTTTAATGTAGACAGAGTAACATATGCGAATATAACTTCAAATGAATATTTAAAAGCACTAAAAATAAAATACAGCATAATGAAAATACCGTTGAATAAGAGAGATAAATAATTTATCCATAAATACTGTTACAATTATTTTTAATGTTGAGCTAATAAAAGATTTTCTGATCCTTTTTGTTGAATAAGAATACATTATATGGTTATTTTGACCAATAAGAGTTAACCGACAGCAACAAAAAACGGTTTTAGGCCATTATCATTTTATGTTATATAGTTTAAAAAATAAAATTATACAAAGGAAGAGATAATTTTAAAAACTAAAAATATTTATTTCTAAAACTATTATTGTTTAATGTAATTTTACTAATATTTTACTTCATAATATTTCATAATGTTTTACGGAAATAACAAGTTATATTTCGATAAATAATAAATAATAAGTTTAAATAAAATATTCGCAAATGTAAAGGAACTTAAGCCATTTTTTGAAGTGAAAGATGAAATATTTATACCATATATGTTTTGTCAGTAATAAAATAATACTATGCATACTCTAAAGGTCTTTATTTATTTATTCTTTGAAGTACTTACGAATTAGTCTAAATATATTTTTAAAAAAATTGTTTCAAATAATTTATGGATTGGCAAAAAAATTAAACTGAAAATAAACCAATAAAAATAGACCTTCAAAAAATATATTACGTTTTGAAATGAGTACTCAATTCTTAAACAAAATTATTGATTGATTGCACAGGTTAATTGAACGCAATTAAGCTTGTAATGACTTTCTAAAAAATTATACTATTTGATTTATTAACTTACATTTTTATTTTTTATTTGTTAATTACTACAGGATTTTTTAAAATTAGCACCTATTGAATTTTCAAAAAAAAAAAAAAATGATTAATATATAGTATTATATGAAATGGTATTGTATGAATTTTTTATTTATTTTTTATTATTTTTTATTATTTTTTATTTATTTAGGTATTTGTATGAACTTGAATATTCATTTTTTAACATTTAAATAATCTTAATTTTTTAACATTTAATATATTTTTACGTATCTAACACGTTATTTCATAGCTTCACTATATAGTTTCTATCATAATATTGATAAACTTATATTTTTAGAAAAAATAAGACTATTTATAATACTTTCGGTACTTTTCGGTTAGCAGAGCTGTTTATGATTATATATGAATGGACTGTAAGTTTAACGATTGGTTTTAATAAAGGACAATACACCGTAGAATGTCCTCAACAAACGAAAAAACGTTATATTTTAGTTGATATCGAAATTTTTTATCAGAAGATGCTCAATATAACACATCCTCACCGAGGAACGAACGAAGTATGTAATTAATTATAAACACAAACATTAAGAAGCGCTCGCCAAATTGGCGAGCTATCTTTACATGGCGACGCAACACATTCAGATACATGACATTTAACAAGAGCTAAAGCGAAAAGCTGTCAAAAAATGTAGACCTCCGCCAATTTATTTTTATTTAATTCATTTTTTTAAGCACATGAAAATTAAATTAAAATTAATTAAAATAAAATTAAATATAAATTAAATAAATAAATATTACATAAATAAAAATTAAATAAATAAAAATTTAGTTCAATTTCCTTGCCCCCGACTAACCGAAAAGTCCCTAACTTAAACCGCGTCAAATTTTCAGTCAATAAAAAAAATTTAACATTTAACATAAGTTTCTAACATTATCATAAGTTTCTAACATAAGTTTTTAACATTTCTAAGTTTTTATGCAACTCACATTATTTTGAATCTCTTGTGTAATTACATATTAATCAAATCAATTTGTTATAGATTTTTATCCCTTATTCTAATTCAGAAAAATTTAAACTAAATTACCAACCAAGAAATATCCAAATATCTTTTATACTTAGTTCAGTAAAGACATATTCTTTGTTTATTTTTTTACTTCTTTTTTTACTTTATCAAATAAGATTTGTTAGTTTTAATAGAACACGTTCTTAGCTTAACCCAACCTTTAAAGTGTGCGTTACTGAAGAGCGATATAAATCCAACGCTTTTAAATTCAACAATAACAGCGCAATTGTGTACTTGCAACTCAAAAAAAAAAAAAGGAATTCGCGATCGCAACGAACTATAGGGGGCGTTGTTGTATGAGACTAATACCTGCGATTTCTATATGAACAGTCATTCATTTACTCTAGAGACGTCTTTAATGTAGCGTGTAGCATTGCAACGTTCCTTCTTAATCGTGGCTAATTAAATTTAAAAAAGAAAAATGTTTAATATCCTTTCTTATGCAAACGAAAACAAAATGGTATCTCTTTTTTTTAGAGAAGGAACATCCAAAACACATCGGAAAACATCAATAAAAAATTATCCAAGTTACTTCAAATAGTGCCATTTGTGCTGATTCTTAATTAATTTTAATCGTTTTCTTGGTAAGTATTTTTTAGTTTTGAAAGAATAAGTTCAACTAGAATCCAGCTATTCTGTTTTTAGCTACATATTCAAATTCATATCAATTATAAAATTTTGCTGTGTAGTATGTTATCTAAAAGTAATGAAGGGATAAACTATGTATCTATTATTTGAGAATAAAGTTTTCAAACAAGGAACTTATCATTTTGGAATT